>NC_079547.1:25002344-25004844 GCF_015846415.1 Triplophysa dalaica | reverse complement strand
CAATGGGTGTCGTGATGCTGTTAAACGGACCAGTCTTTTTGATTATTTAATGCTAAAGAGCATTAGTGTAGTTTTTCTTCAAGAAACACACACTGATGTTAATAATCAGATACAGTGGTTGAGTGAGTGGAAGGGGCAGGCTATACTGAGTCATGGCTCCAGTGTGAGTGCAGGGGTTGCAATACTAATGGCACCTGAGATTAAAGGTCAACCTATAAATGTTGTTGAGATGATTTCTGGTCGCCTGCTGAGAGTCGATACAACAATTCAAGGGGTCAACTTTTCTTTTATCAATGTTTATGCTCCTAACACTGGGCCAGAACGCATTTCTTTTTTTGATGAGCTTAAGACTGTATTAAGTAATGTTCCTCATGATAGGATTATTGTTCTTGCTGGGGATTTTAATTGCACTTTGGATCACACTTTAGATAGGAACCATGCTGAACCCCACAGTCAATCAGCTGATGTGCTTAGGGCTTTGATCACATACCATGATCTTGTAGATGTTTGGAGGGAATCTTTCCCCCAGGTTAAACAATACACCTGGCTGAGAATGAACTCAAATATGATATCTGGTGCAAGGCTAGATAGAATTTATGTGCAGAAAACTGCTAGAGATAAGTTCTTTAATAGCAGTATTTTCCCCACGGCTTTATCAGATCATCATTTTCTGTCTGTTAGCGTCACCACTGCACAGAGCACCTTTAAACACCCTTATTGGAAATTTAATTGTAGGCTATTGCAAGACCACATCTTTGTGCACTCTTTCACGTTTTTCTGGGAGGTCTGGAGAGAGAGAAAAACGCAATATATGTCTCTGAGCCAGTGGTGGGACATTGGCAAAATCCAAATTAAAATGTTTTGTCAGAGATATTCTGGATACAACAAAAGTATACTAGATGAGAAGATGACCCAAATTGAACAAGAAATCCTTCAAATCAACTTTGAAGGAGACCGTGTGGATACTACAGAAGCCTTGGAACGAAATAGGCGTCTGCTGCGGAATCTGTTGGAGGATAGAGCCCAGGAGACACTGCTTCGAGCAAGATTTTTAAATTTTAATAACATAGATGCCCCAACATCCTTTTTTTTCAATCTGGAGAGGAAGACGGTGGATAAGAAAACCCTGAACTGTTTGAAACTGCCGGAAGGGGGAAAAGTTACTGATGAAAATGACATCAAATCACACGCACTTCGTTTTTATGAGGATCTTTATCGGGCTGAACCCTGTGACAAGGAGATGACGGACCTTCTCCTTCAGGATTTACCTCAGCTTTCAAAAGAGGAGAAATCTAAGCTTGATAAACTGTTGACTTTTGATGAAGTATCTTTAGCTGCTCAAGAACTGTCATCAGGTAAAGCCCCGGGTTTGGATGGATTAAATGCTGATTTTTATACTCGCTTTTGGCCAGTCATTGGAAAGGATTTGTTTTCGGTGTTCATGGAGAGCATTAATAGAGGTACACTACCTGTGAGCCTACGGAGAGCTGTGATCACCCTACTACCAAAGAAGGGCGATCTTGAAGACATCAGATGTTGGCGCCCCGTATCATTACTCGGAACAGATTATAAAATACTCTCTAAGGCTTTAACCAACAAGATTAAACTTTATATTTCTTCTGTGATTCATACTGACCAGTCATATTGCATCCCAGAACGAACTATATTTGATAATCTGTTTTTGATTCGAGACATGATCTCTTTTGCCAGAGCACATAAGCTCGACATTGGTTTTGTCTCCTTGGACCAAGAGAAGGCCTTTGATCGGGTTGATCATGACTTTCTTTTTAAGTGTCTTAAAGCGTTTGGATTTGGTCCGTCTTTTATTGCTTATGTCAAACTGCTGTACACAGATATTTATAGCATACTAAAAATTAATGACTCCCTTACGAGACCATTTAAAGTAAGCAGAGGTATACGACAAGGGTGTGGTCTCTCAGGTATTTTGTATGCTGTTGCCATTGAACCACTACTGGTAGCTCTAAGAAACAAGCTGGGTGGTGTATCAATAGCGTGCCCAATAACCTCAAATTCAGTGACTGTGAGACTTAGTGCCTACGCTGATGATGTCACGGTTGTTATCAGATCAGCTGAGGATGTTAAGGAATTGAGAGAATCTCTTGAGGCCTACCAGAAAGCCTCCTCCTCTCGGATAAACTGGCAAAAGAGTGCTTCTTTCTTACTGGGTGACTGGGAAGGTAGAGGCCCTCCTGTACTTCCTCAGCACTGCTCCTGGTGCTTGGAGGGGTTCAAAGTGCTGGGAGTTTTTCTTGGGACAGATCATTATAATCTGAAGAACTGGGAGGATATTGTTGAAAAAGTATGTGGACGTTTGCAAAGATGGAGATGGATTCTGTCTCAGCTGTCATACAGGGGAAGGGTGCTTATTGTCAATAACCTAGCAGCCTCTATGTTGTGGCATCGCCTTAATGTTCTGGACCCACCAAAAGGGTTGTTAAAAAAATTGCAGAAGACTTTTGTGGATTTTTTCTGGGACGGG
>NC_079547.1:24937344-24997344 GCF_015846415.1 Triplophysa dalaica | reverse complement strand
AGTAGTATCTCATAATAATAAGAAACTTAGTCAAAATTTCGACTAAGTTTCACATTATTTTGAGATACTTCAGTCATTATTATGAGAAAGTTATTCATTATCATGAGTTATCAAGTCGAAATTTCAACTAAATTTCTCATTATTTTGTGATACAAAGTCATAATAATGATTTTTAAATCTAAAAAAGTTCCCAACCCTTGCGGAAACGGGCTTCCATAGATATGACCTTCACATTGACCCTCTCTCTCTCATTCAGTGTATCTATTCAGAAGCTGCCAGGGAAAAGCTGTTACATCATGTATGAGTTTTGGCAGGACCGTATCTCCTGGATGAGGTGTGTTTTTTTAGCTCCTGCTGTTGTTTCACAGAGAGATACTCATTTTACTGACACAACACTGCCGTTAAAAACATTTCATGATTCCTCGTGATATGAGCCCTGAAGAACAGCAGAAGTCTGTCTGTTTGTGTGAGTGTGTGTGTATGTGTCTGTGTCTGTGTGTGTGTTTGTGTTTGTTCGTGTGTGTCGCTGTGTTTTCCTGCCAGATTGTTGAGCGTGTAACAAGACATTTCAGAATAGCAGATGGCTCATCTCATAGCACAAATTCCCAACAAACACAGACGCTGTCCTGCTTCTGCGATACACACTGATCTAGATAGATGATGAAATAAAGAAATGTCAATTAGAGCTTGCAATTTTGTGAATAAAACAACTGGCACGTGGAGAAAAGACGCGGTGTCCACCTCGAACAGCTGGTGAAGAGAAGAGCGCTATTTACATGACTAATCTCCTCCATTGGCTTTATTTGAGAAAATGTTTCATTTTAAGGGATATTTCAGGACCAAATCAAAATTTCCCCATGTTTTACTCACCCTCAAGGTGTTCTAACTGAATATGGTTTTCTTCTTGAAGAATAATGCAGTCGGAGTTATAATCCAGCAATCATTTTGCTTCCAAGCTGTAGAATGGGAGTGAACGGGTGTTGATTTTTTGAAGCTCCAAAAAGTGCATCCAATCAAGGAACGGGGAATATTTAGATTTTGTTGTGGAATATCCCTTTAAGGCATGCAGTACTCTCTTAAAGAAAAGGTGCTTCAAAAGGTTCTCCGATGCCATAGAATAACTTTTTGGTTCCACAAAGAACCTTTAACATCTGAAAAAAATAAAAATAAAAAGTAAGAAAGAGATGCTTTTGGCTAAATGGTTTTTGGTTTAATTTTGGTATATATATATATATATATATATATATATTAGAATATGAATATGTAATTCAGTGTATATTCTATAAATATAAACTTTCTAAATGTAGAGTAAAATCTTGTTACATGTTGGATTATTTTTCTCATGGATTTGCATAATGTTGTTGTTGATTTGATTTTGTTCTGTCTTTGTGAAGTTATCTGCAGTCTGACAGCAGTAAGATGTTCCAGCGTTGTATTATAGACATGCTGGAGGACCCAGAGGTTGTGTCCACTATGCTGATGCCCGGTAAGAGAATACGCTTCTTGTCCTTTATTCCTGTTATTGTTTAAAGCCGGTTGGAAACTTCTGAGCAGAAGAAATGAAACACTGACCTCATGAACGTTCACATTATTTCTCTTTTCTTTCTCGCAGCATCCTGGTGGATCATGACAAACAACTAACACCACCTTAAAACCACTTCACTGAATCTGAGCCGTAAAACTGATCCTAATGTGAATTAATAACTGTAAAGAAAAACATCAGATGAAACGTCCACTAACGTGTTTTATAGATCATGTTCCGCCTGTATTTTACTTCACCGGCTAACAGGGTCGTGCATTCAGAACAGATCTGAAAAATGCCTTTTTATTTCAATTCAGGTTGTGCAGAAGTGTGGGAAAAAAGTAGAATTGAATTGAAATTAAATTCAAAGAGATTGACGGGAATTACATTTCCAAAAGCAAAGTGTTTTGATGGCTGTGTTGTTTATTTGAGTCTTTAGTTAATGAAGTTATCATTTTACGTTTAGTGGAAATCCTTTCTTGTGTGACTGTTGAATTTCTTGGGATTCCGATTCACTCCCTTCCCATCATTCCAGTTCCGTTTCCTATGTGTGCGATCAGTTCACAATCAAACTAAATGAAAAAATAGAAATCAGTTTTCATTTTTTGTGCAGCCGTGATGTTAACAGGCATGCTTGTAATATTTCTCGCATGTCTAGAAAAGCAAAGCATTTGTTGCTTCATGCAGTGAAGCGATAAAACAATTCTCTGGGTAAAATATTCATTACAGAAACTTCAAGGCTGCATATACACTTGTAAATAATGAGTAAAATATGAGCATCCGTGGATAACATAAAGACTTCTGCATGCTGAGAGAAGATGTGCTGCCTGGTGTCAGTCATAGAGGATTTCAAACATCATTCAGAAAATGACATCTGAGATAATCCAGTCTGTGAATAGAGTAGATTCAAGGATAAAACTTTATTTTCACCTTGATAAGACACTAGCTTGACTTCATGTTATTCGATTTGTGTGAAAACCGCACTGTATTGTTTATGCATCTGAACCAAATCTTTTGGTCTTTTGAATGAAAATAAAAGTGAAAAAAGATTGTGTTCTGTTGTATTTGTGTTTTTTATTTCACGCCAATCAACGTTAACTAATCCAAACGCAAATCATTTTCACCTACATACTGCAAATCTATAGATGAAACGTCTGTCGTTATAAAAATGTTTGTTGGTGTTTTCTCTGACTGTGGAGCGTTCTTTTGCAGATAAATGAAATGATTGAATTGGCTGAAGGATGGAGGAGGATTGAGCAAAAGGAAGTAATGACCAAAGTGCTTGAACTCCAACTTGACATTTACAAATCCACAGTATTGATCTGATTTCTAATGGATGTGGTTTGCATAAATTAAACCCATGAGGATGATGTCATCTCAGCAGCCTTGATGGAGTTCAGTCAAGTATCAACTGGGTCTCAGATGTTTCTCTAAAACTTGCTAGAGAAATAAAAATGAAAGAATTGTTCCTAGAATGGAGTCTGGGGGTGTAATGTGAATGCTCGTATAGCATCGTCTGGATTTGAGTAAATTTTGAGTTCAAATTGAGATCTTCCATAATATTGACTTTTGATTGCATATCTGGGATCTGCACATTATTACCGTCTCTTCTCAAACTCTAATGACAGACACATGTGTGAGATTTCATTTAATTAAGGTCAACAGGATTTTTCAGTGTGTGGATCTGTGTGATAGATGTGTCTTTAGAAAATTCTGGAACTGCGGTGGAGTGCAGTGATTTTATTTTGTTGTTTTGCACACCATGAGATTTCTAGTTCTTGTTGTTTGTCTGTTCAGTGTCGTCACTGAATTCAACACAGACTTAATTTTTGCATTGAATCACACGGTGTCTCTGAAAAACACTTGAAATGTCATAATCATAGAAAAGATGTTTGTGATGAGCGTGTGGGTGGAGATGAAAGATATTAAATATAACAGATAATCCTCAACATCTCACATTCTCCACAGCTTCAGTGATATCATTTTTTACGTGATTATGAAAATATCAAGAAAAAACTTGTTTTGTCAATTGCTTATGTCACACAAACAAAGTCAACAAATCTCTTGAGACTATAAACAAGTACTGAAGTGATACTGCTGAATGATAACCATGGTATTCAGATGGTAATTAAATCAGGAATAAAAAAATATTTTTATCGATCTTTCAATGTGATGTTAGTTCAGCAGATCATGAATATACTTTTTTTATTATTAGTTATTTAAATGTCTTATAAATACAAGAGTTGTGTGATTTGAAGGATAAAATGGGAAAACGGTGCGCTGGCGCTATCTGGCGGTAGAAAGTGGAAACACTTTTCCTTCCCATACTGACCCGTTCATAAACTGATGTGGAGATCCAGAAAAAGTCAGGTTGGGGGTTTTCTTAACATGTTTTAATAAATAATTTCATAATGACATGCTTATTGGCCAAAACCAAGCTGATGTTGTTATTTGTCGTGCTAAAACAACCATTAAAGCCATCACAAAATGTTCATTTCTGTTTATTCTTTAAATGTCTACTTCATACCAGGAAGAATTCTTGAAAAGAAACAAAAGAAAGTCACAAAATAAAGATTCTCTCGCTCGCATTTATCATGAGATAATAATTCAACGCATAGTGTAAGGTATGAAACAAAGGTAGACATCAATGTGTACATTAAAGAAACTACGACTCTCGCTCGACTCTAAATGTGGAACAAAAATAAACTATAAACATACGACATGCTCCTGAGATTTTGAAAAACTGAAGCGTTCACATAGTCACTAACATCTGTCTGTTTTTGGTGGACCTGGAGTGGTTTTAAATGGTTTGATGTGTATCGGTACCGTGTTTTCGAAACTCTTCCCTGTGATCCGGATGCCACATTTAACACACATTAACACATTAAACATCATGTTATTCAGTCACTTCCCATCTAAATTCTGATTGTTAGAACAAATAAAAGCATTAAACCAAACACGTCACAGCATCCACAGCTTTGGTGATTCATCCCATAGGTATTCTGTTATTATATTGCTCTGATATGGTATTTACATCTAGAGAAAACCGGACCGATGCAGAAACCAGCATGCACACACACGCGCACTCACGAAACAACCAGACAACAGTTTGTGCGGCTGGAACAGATCACCAGATGATTTGCACCAAGCAAGCTGAGTCACGTGAAGCCAAAGTCCCAATTCTCCATGAGCATCAGACAGGTGTCATGCGTGTTCTAGTGTCCGCTGGTGTCAGGTGTGCAGGAGGACGCAGGTGTGGCTGGTGTTGAAGCTCTGGAGGAGTTGGAGGTTTTCTCCAGGCAGGGGCTGAGGAGCGGACTGCTCTCCGGGGCTTTGGACAGGATGCGGTTGCTCAAGGCGGACATAGATTTGGGCTGAGCCTGAAGACCCGGGCTGCAGATGAGATGATGACGCTCCCAGTCTTTGTGCTGACAGAAAGAGCCGCAGTAACGCGCCGCGTTGCATCCGCTGCACGTCTCGCTGGCCTTACGACCGCAGTTCCAACAACACTGAGAAAGAGAGAGGAACCTCGTGAGCTTGTGCTCAACAGACAAGCCATCGATCGGTGCAAAAATACATTTCTCAGACAGGCTTTGGCTTTGTTTTCTTGTTACACCGAAGACTACCAGAGAGCTACATCAAGATCTAAGCCTTCTGAATACAAGTTTCTGCTTAAAACAAGAAAACAATCTGCCAATGACGTAAGAAAAATAAACCTGTTTCTCTATAAATTAAATAGATTTTTATGACTAGATGTTTTGTCTCATTTCAAACATAAACTCACCAATTTGGGTATTGATGCTTAATTATAATTTTATGAGATATAAAGATTACAAGCAGTAAAAAGAGGAATAATAAAAGTCAATTATAGTTGAGCGCTCACCTCGCTGGAGTCCTCCTGCTCATTGATGACCTGTATGGCATCCTCGGTGGCTTTTCTTTTAGCATCAGAGAGAGTTTTCTCCATCTTGGCTCTCTCGGCGGTGATCATCTCAAAAGCTTTCTGTTCGGCCTCGGCCACGGCCTTCTGGACCTCATCCACCGCCTGCCGCTTCACCTCATTCACAGCTTCTTCTGCGGAGGTCACATGATGGTCACGTAACGACAAAAGTCTAAATCTATTCTACAAACTTATGTATGCACGGGACTGAATGTTGTGTTTATTATGTTGTTAGAAGCAAAATGTTGTGAGACTGTGAAGTTACTGCAGAGAATGTGTGCCATGTGTGATTAATAAGAAACAGTCAAACTGAGAAACAGGTGTTCGGAGGAGAAAACAGGTTTCCCAGGGTGTATCTGCGTCGCCGCCCTTACCGGCTTTCCTCCAGATCTCATCAGACACGTATCCAGAGCCGGCACGCAGCGGGAGCTCTCGCTGAGGATCTGTGAGGAGAAACAAACAATCGTATTACACACTTCGCTGTGAGAGGGACGGTCAAGGAAGCGCGTGAGGATCCGATGGGCCACGTTAGGTTTGAGTGCCGGTCAGCGTTCGGTCACAGATGGCGGTGAGAAACGTGGCCAGAGCTCGGCTTTAAAACAACATTCGCTCGTTCTGTAGGACTCTGGACACAAGCACACGACACCTGCTCGATCAGCAGGCTCTCTCACACACATACACATGTACACACTAACATTAACAAACGAACACACACGTATGCTGATATGAGCACAGACAGAAAAGGTTTTTAAATAATGAAAAAATGAAATACCCAGCATCACCACAAGGGGGAGTCTCTCAGAGAACATCACCCAAACACTGAGGTTTTACATTTCAAAGTTCTTCATTCAACTCCAAACTGAATCGCAAACGTGATCAGTGTTTTTAGACAGGTTTGACTCAAAATGATCGAGGAAAGCAACACAGAATGCTGATGTTATATTTATTAGTTTACATAAAAAATTGAATGCGTGAAATTTGGCAACTGATTCTTTAAACAGAAAGTCCTTAAAATTAAAGAACAGCTGCGGAAAAAAGGAAGAGACCATTTCAAAATGATTTTCTGTTTTTCTGAATTGGCTGTTTATTGGTGTGTGTTTAGGTAAAATTATCATTTGTGTTTATTTCTGTGAACAACTAACAACATTTCTGTCAAATTTCAAACAAAACATGGTTTATTTTTGCATTTATTCACAGAAAGTGAGAACTGGAGAAAAGGGGTGAAAATAACAGATAAGATTCTCCTTATCTTTTCAGAGCTCAAATAAAACAAAATCAGATTCACTTTCAAGCATAACTTTTAATGTATTTGTTTTTTTATAATTGTATGTGATAACATGGATTTTTATGCCAGTTTTCACATATCTTGTCATGCTGTTAGATTTTGTTGAAATTCAACAGATGCTGGACCGAAATGACCACAATACATCTAGAAATGATGATTTCACATAAAAGTTTCTTCATTTGATTGTGAAACTCACCGGTGTGTACTGCGTCTGTGGACAGCGGGCTGTGCGTCTTACTGAACGTGACGCTCCCCGGTGCGGCTGTGGTCTTGCGGTCGTCGTGTGGACCGGAGCGCCGCCGCCAATAATTGAGCTCCTCACGGTCAGACTCCTGACAGCGTCGCAGGACGCTCACAGACCGACGTGTCTTCTCCACCATGTCCACGATACAGTTTAACACCTGCTGGCAGACAAAACTCCTTCAACATCCCTGACTCACACGCAGCGGGCTAATACCACTTTGGCAGAAAGCATCCATTCTTACGTGATCCAAGTGTCTCCACTCCTCAGCCCACTCTCTCTCTGTGAGTCGGTGGTCCACTGGTTCTTCACGATAGCTGCCGTTAGTGCCTGAGAAACACGAGACGCGTCAGAACCTCAGGAGTGATGTGTAACACGCATCAGACACACAGGTGTTGATGTTTACCTGGCAGCCGCGTTCGGTCTTTAAGCTCTCTCAGGTCCAGTAAACGGTGCGGTTCTCTGTATAGGTGAGGTGCGGTGACGTCGTCCAGGGCGTAGTGCTGGAGAGGGGGCGGAGTCGGGTGGATCTGGGCGGGGAGCTGGAGGGGGTGGGCAGGACTGTGGCGGGGGGCGGGGCTTATGGTGCAGATCCGTTTGGCTGGCGGTTCCAGGGCTGCGGGGGGACGCTCATGGAAACCGTTTTCTTTACCTCTGATGAGAAGAAACCAGAAACAAGGATGAGACAAACTAAATAAACAATAAAATGAGGCGTGATGTGTTTGTAATGGCACGTACCTGTTGGGGCTGTGGCGTTTGGTGTTCTCGCTGGGCTCCAGCAGCAGTTCGGTGGAGTCGGCAGGTGATGGTGCCGTGGTGCTGAGCAGGAGGTGTTCGTGTTGAGAAAGATATTGCGCCGGTGTCTGTTTGGCTGCACGGGCGCAGTGCAACAGCTCTCTCTGAAGTAACGGCAGGTTAGCCTGAAACACAACATCCATCGAGCGTGAATATGCGTTGGATACAAACATTCACAGTTTAAATTACGTTTCGATATCGGGACACATTCTGAATAACATAAACAAATGTGACTGCGCATGCACGCGTTCCAGGACTGCAGTTCATTTCCGGCAGACATTAACAAACATTAGAGCACCTGTAGATTATTTCTGATAACAGTCAAAAGAAAGCGTTTCTTGCCTCAACTTGTCTCTCCAATATTTTGAATTTAGACTGCGATACCCAAGTCAGCCACTAGATGTCAATCTACCATACGGTTTCTTTAAATGCGACCGAACTATAGGTACATTTATGAATTGTTTATTTATATACAAACATACATCTTTCTTTAATACCACATGGCACAAATCTGCAGGAGAACTTAACAACACATGGTTTCAGCTAAAGGGAGACCAGACCTGCTTGACCTGAGGGATAATGGTGTTTTAAATCTGAATTTTTTATAAAAAGTCACGTTATTTACAACCTTATGTGGGAGCCTGTTTAATATCTGTAGTGTACACATTTAAGTTCACTTTCTCCAATCACGGATCATACGAATCACTTTTGTTTCCTCATTTATTTATTGGATGAAAGCTAAACACCTTTAGATTGCTAAACACCTAAATGTAAATGTTCATATGGCAAGTGTGAACAGACTCCTTATTGAAAACTAAGGCATCAGGTTAAGAGAAAAATGCAAAAACATGCTTATCAAACTCATCTATAAAATAATCGACATTTTCATTAAAGACGATATATTTACTTAAAAGGCAAAATGATGTGAGATATTGTAATCTCATTCGAAAGGTACATGATTTTATCGTTACTGGAAAAACAGCCGTTTCTTGTTTTAAGCAAAAGCATTAAAAAAAATGTTTTCTCTAAAATCCACCTCAAGAAAGAAAAGAAGATGAGATCAGTTTGGACTACGATTTATCTCAATTAATCGGATCCAGAACAAAAGTTTGTGTTTACGTAATATTTGTTACACTTAGACGACAAAACCAGTCTTAAGGGGAAATTTTTCAAAATTGAGAATTTTACATCATCTGAAAGCTGAGGAAATAAGCTTTCTATTCATATATGGTCTGTTAGGATAGGACAATATCTGGTGGAACTACAACTGTTTACAAAGCTGGAATCTGACGGTGCGTTATTGAGAAAATTGCCTTTGAATTTGTTAATCTGAAGGACTGAAGCAGGCCATCCACTCACAGAAATAAAGTTTTGATAAATTTACAGTAGGAAATTTACTAAATATCTTCATGGAACATGATCTTTACTTGATAACCTAATGATTTTTTGCATAAAAGAAAAATCTGTAATTTTGACCCATACAGTTTATTTTGGGCGATTAGTAAAAATGTTCCTGTGCTACCTAAGACTGGTTTTGTTGTCCAGGGTCACATATATCTGTGTATATTAATTTTGTATATATAAAACACAAAACACACATGCTTGTGTAAATATTTAGGAAACGTTTAAATGTATTAACTTATATTTACCAATAATTGAAATGCTAAATAAACGTATATTAATTGCTATATTTTATATTTTTCTCAAATATATGCATTCATATGTATGTGTTCATACATACAAAATTAATATGCACAGTACACCGAAATATATTACGTAAACACAAACTTTTATTTCGAATGCGATTAATCACGATTAATCACTTGACAGCCCTACTTTGGACATTTATGATATAAACTGAGAGAAAATGAGTCATCTGTGTCTCATATATTTTTCACGTGATAAGAGCGGCCGGAAATCTCACAAATGTGTGTTAAAGTATATATAAAGTGTATTAAACAGATCTCTTTAATATCTCAGATATTTATCACTGACATCAATAAGATTAAACAGATGGAAACATTGGACACATTACAAACAGAAATATTTAAGCGTCATCTCAGAAATCTGACAAATGTCTCGGATATTGAGAAGAGATGTCAACAACGAGCTCTGAGCTCAGATTTGTCAAGTCTGTCAATCAAAAGTCAAGTCTGAACGGGCTTGATTTCACTTCAGGATCAAAGGGAAATGAGCTCGAGTGGTTTAAACTCAAATCAGAGCTCCTCACATTCTCTGCATGCTCGTGATATCGACTCAGAATCAGATGAGGACAGATCGGGTTCATTTCTCACACGAACACTCAAAGCCGTGTGTGTCTGAAGCATCTGTTCAGCATCACAAGATCTCCTGTTTGCCATTAACCTCACAGCACAACATCTCACTGGAAACGCTCTGTAAATCTTTCAGCCGCAGGAGAATGAAAACAGAAATCACCACAGATTCAGTTTGAGCTTCCTCAAATTCGTTCAGCGTGTGAATCTGATTCAACATGTGAACGTAAATAACATACAACATATCTAACAGACCGTTTGTGTAAGACGAGAGGAAACATGACCGGAGGACAGTAAATCACCCTTAATCCTAAAACTCTGCGAATCATTCTTCTGACTCGGATTCAGGAATCAATTCATTCGGACACTTTGTTAGAAACATTTAAGTTTTGTGATGAAGCAAATGTAATTAAGTTCTGCCATTGTCACAGTGTTCAGACCGTTTCTCTTTATGTCTTAAAAAAATAGTTTGACATGTTGTTTACGGTTTGTCTGAATCATTCATCAGGCGTCACTAGTTTATTTGTGTTTATTTGTGATTTGTACTGGTCATAATAAAGATTCGGTGCTTTCAGGATTTGCTAAACATTGTACCAAAAAATAAAATAAATATTAGTATTGTTAATATAATTGACAGTCTCTGACAAAACAACACAGCATTTATTTCAACAAGTTTCATCAGTGAACATTGCATTAAGAAAAACTTGACATATTTATCCTAATACCATACACTGTCTTTCTTTTTCCCTTTTTTAACTATGATGCATGTAAAGCTGCTTTGCAACATTGAGAACCGTAGAAAGCTCTTTATAAAAACAATTTAATTGTATTTAAGGTCTTCAAATCCAGTGTTTTTTTAATTTGAAGTCTGGTAGAAAGTTTATCCGTGGTCAACTTGACCCGTCACTCACGATCTTCTATACAACAGAATATCCAGACAGCCGTGCAAATCTGTGACTGACTCCACATGCTGCACAGATCCATAAAACAGCCGCTTTGTTTATAGTCATGTTTCACACTTCCGACCGCCTGAAACTTTTCTCGACTGCAGAAACACAAACCTCACAGACGCGCGCTCGTAAATTACCAACGGAAATATTATCTTTACCGTTTCCTTTCACTCTTTCTGTTATGCTTAAATCGAGAAAAATCACAGATGAGATGTCGTTTAATAGTTCTCTCATGAAATGAAGCGCAAATGGAAACCTTCTCATCTGCGTCTCAGATGTTTCTTCTGAGAAATAAACGTTTCCATTAGTTTGAGAAGAGATGTCAAACTGAGCTCAGATTGGTCAAGTTGATATTATTGATCTCAATATGAACTCAAACATTTCCAGTCGAATCCCGATTATTTGATCTTTTAATCTACATTCTCATTTGTTTGTTTTTATTTCTCCTTTACAATTTTAGGAGAAACATCTGAGACGTAAGTTGAGACACAACTGAGAACTCCATCAAAAAGTGTCTCTCCAAGAAAGTCTCGCTTCTTTTTTCACCGTTTCAGATGCCCAGATCGAAGACTGGAACCGATTAAAGACGTGATGAAATCACATCTGACCGTGTGTGCTTTCTGATTTACATTCCTGCTTTTCTTTTGCACAATAGATTCATGAAAATATTTGACTTTGTGTTTCCCAGCCGACAGTACTGATATAGCGATTTATAGATCATGTACCTTTAAGAATGGTATGACGAAGGGTCTTAACGGGAAGTTTGTGGCTTCTTGCAGTCTGGAGTGAAACTCTTCGATCGTAACTGTGGAGTTCTGTAGAAACAAAAGCGGAATGAATCCACCGAACAACACATGTGGAGTTCACGCGTAACGTCTGAGAGACTCACCACCAGAGCGAGCACCAGACTCCGGACGCTCTCTCCGATCTCAGGTGAGATGTCGTTGCCGAACTGCTGCAGCGTGGTGAGGAAGCGCTTCAGTTTGCTCAGCTGTCGAGCGCCGCAGGTGGCCGGAAGCTGCTGATTGGCCAGCGATGAGGAAGACGAAGATGACGGTCCATTGCTGTAGCGTTGAGGCGGGGAGGGGACGGCATTGAGGGTCGGCGGGGAATGATTGATGCCATTGGTCACTTTGGGAAGGAGGGAATGAGTTTAAATGGGAAGAACTGATAGAAAGAACAGTATGAGCATAAAAAAACAACTCGTTTTTTTAAGGTAAAGATTGTAAATATACTAAAGAATCGGATAGGATCCAATAACAGGATACACATTATACAAAACAATAACGCAGGGTTATTTTAATATTTATGTCGTTTTATTTATACTTCGAATTGGATTTTATTTTTATATTTTTAGTTTACTATTTTTACTTGTAATATTTTAGGTTAATTTTAGTTAAATCTCTAAAAAAAAAAATTTAATTAAAGTTTATTAATTTTAGTGCCTCGAAGAAAACTTATTTTAATTAATTTTATTCAAGAGGCAACATTTCTCATTTTTTATTAAGTTTATGTAATAGCGCTGGGTTTTGCGACCAAATTAGCGATTCGATTAAAATTGGTTCCATTCAATTTCGATTCCGTACCATTCGACATCGATTAGTTATCAGTACTCAAATTAAAATGCTAGTTTTGCGTCACCGAATCCATATTTAAATATCAATTTATATAAAAATATATAAACAGAGCACACACAATTTTGTTTGGAATTACTTTGTGAAACCAAACAAATAACCAACATTTAATTCTTAACACGATTAAAAACAAAACGCGCCCATAAATATCAGCACGAGTGATGGCGACATCTTCAGGACGAGATGTGAAATACAGATATTCACGTTCTTGCAGTAAAGCACACGCATTGAGAATCAATTTCGATATTGTTTCTTTAAATTGAAGATCGATTAAAACCAAAGAATCGATATATAACGTAATATTCAGGCCAATATTTAATTTAATTTCAATGACCAGAAATCTTTGAATAGTTCAACTGAATTTAGGTTTGTAAAAGCCATTTAAATGATGTGAAATGATTTTAAAGCGTGTACGTGTGAGACTCACGAGCTGTGGTGGAGAACACGGCAGGTCTCGGGCCGCTGGGGTTGACTGAAGGCAGGGGGGGCATTCTTGAATGAGTCTTTCCATCCACTGGGGAACCGGGCATGGCAGGAACGTTCTTCTCTACGCTGTCTGAAAACAAGAGACAGAGATCCAGTCAGAGATTGACAGCTTACTTATTTGCTCTGCAATCGTGAACGTTTTCGTTTTGTTCACGTAGAGACTTCCATTAAAATCTAATAAACTTGCGACAGAGGAATCCGTGATCTCATCTAGCCTGACAAAATCTCACTACGAGAAACAGATAAAGTAGAAAAACGCCTGTGATCTCATCCACTCGAAATCATTTCTTAAGGAAACCCGTCTTGCGTTTGTTATCATCTTTCCTGACGTTCCCAGAAGCTCGAACGCGAGCGCCTGGATTTAGATATTCAAATGCAGCCGTTGTGTTCAACGGGCCTTTGGCATTGATATGCGATCAATGCATTGACATGCAGTTGCAGTTGAAGGAAAGCAAGACAATCCAATTGAATCCCAAAATCTGCATACATTGTCAAGCCATCCGAACCAGAGTCTCTTAATCTTAACCCTCAGCTCGACAAAGCGATATGAAGAAAACAGGCATGCAAAACCCATCATCCTCTGCTTTCTGCTGGACACCAGATGTTTTCTACTCTCCTTTAAGAACCGTGGACACCCAACAGCTGAAGTGCAAATGAAGCGGGTTTTGTCCCCGGGAAGAATAGAGCATCATTGAGCCCGTCTGAGAATCGGGCCATTTCACGCTCGCTAACTAGCCTTCACAAAAGCCGTCGAGAGCTAAACGCGTAGTGAATGGGCCACCGGGCCCAAAAGTCGTAGATCAGAGGCGCTTTTGTTCTAAAAGAGCCGAGCGAGCACTATCGGCCTCATTCTGAGTATATCACACCGCTGAAAATGCTTTTACAAAGGCGGCTAATATACCCACACGGATCCAGTTGTCAAAGGTCATGAAACGCTTCTCAGGAGACGACTTTTCATGCGCGGACGGGCGTCTCTCGGTGAAAAGCGTGTTTTGTTTAATGTTTATTCATGGGGAGCTAATGCAGTGAATGTGTTTCTTCTGGAGAGATTACTGCCTATAGGTTTTAAATGGGCCTCTTTACTTAACAATGAAACGCAAGGCGGATTTTAATGGGATTGTTATAGCACCACATCTAGACGTTTAATTCTAGCCGCTAGAAACAGACGTCACGCGGCGCGCCTGCGACAGAAGACTTTGAGTCTGAACTCCACATAAAATAATATATATTACAAATAATGTAATGAAAAATGTCTAATAAAATACCAAATAAATAGTTTAAGACCGAATCTTATTCCCAAAAGCAAAACACAAGAAAAACTACTTTAGCTATGGTGAGAAATTAATTATCATAATATGGACATTATATTGTTCATATTATGATAATTGAACATTTCTCCTCTACTAAATTTACCTGATTAAATAAGAAAGAAATAATGTTAAAATGCAAAACAATGATGCGATTCTTTATGCAAAATGTTATTTTTCCGTTTAATTTTAATAATCTCACAGAAATTCGTGACTTTTAGGAGGCGTTTAACTTGTGCGATGTAAATCTTTTGTACAAGTGTACAAAAGCAATAAAAAATCTCCACCCCAACTGCCATTGGCATGAAAACAGATAGTTTAAAACATTTAAAAGATATCGTAAAACATTTATACAAATTAGCCACATTTACGAGTATGAAATATGACTGACATGAATTTTTTGTTAGATTGACTAACAAACAAAAGAATCTTTCTTATAGTGAGCTACAAACATATCAAAACATATTCTTAAAGCACGAAACGAAACATCTGCAGTCACAGGTGTGACACACTTTCACAGACACGCACATACAAATCTTGTGGTTCGCTTAAACACCTGAGCCCTGCTCGGGGTCCTTCAGGCGGCCTTCTTAATGCCTGACTGAAAAATCATATTTTTTCCCCTTCCGTGTGCACCTGTTTCCTTCCTAGGGGGCAGGAAGTCAAGAACACGGGAGAAACATGGTGACCAAGCCATTTGGGTGTGTGCCACACCATAGGCCGTACACAAACCTTCTCCATCCGCCTTCTGTTCTCAAAGATTACTATCATCATACCTGTGGAGAACTACAGCGAAACCAACACGTTCAACCTGTAAAGCCAATACACCCATTTCCAAATTTACAACGTTCATGTAAAATAAACAGTTGTGAGTAAACTTTCAGAGACACATGGCAGGTCATTGGCTGAATTTGGCCTGCGATGCAGAACGCCTTCCTGCTCTCCACCTGTGACTATCGCATTTGGGAGACGAGCATGTCACAATAAACACAAATGCATCTACGGGCGAACGCGCAGCTGCGCTACGAATCGGAACAGGTGCGCTGTGCGCCTACAGACCTGAAGAGTACACAGGTTTGTTAGCACAGCCATAATATATCTGTGCAGATCAATATTGATTATTCCGCAGCTTCCCTACAGACTGCCACCTGTTATATAATCATCTGAGAGATTGTTTGCATTCAGTGTTAAAGCTAAAATACGGCACAAATATTCAATTACAGCTTTTAAGCTTTAACGTTAATTCTTTCTGATCTCAGTAATCTATTGAGTATGATAATAGTAAATATGAAAAAAATACTATTAACAGTTTTAAAGCGACAACATAAACGTTACTGTGCATTCAAGTTTTGCAGACTATACTTCACTTCCGGTACATGCATGAAAGACTAGTCTACGACACATTATTAACAAGCGAAAGAAAGAACAAGTACATTACATTAGCTAGAAAGTTAAAACTATATCTAGCCAGTGTTATTTTGGGTTACCAGTAGAAGAACCGTGACTTTGCTAAACTTATCTACAACAAAGTTAAACAACCCATTTAACAAATTGTTATAAAAATACAAAAAAATTCAACACATTGTTTATTGATTATTTATTTTTACAAATTATTAAACAATAAAATATTACCATAAATTAATAATAATATAAACAAAACAAAATATAAATCGTTATATTAGAGACTAGCCAGACCGATCAACAAACACAAACCGAAAGTTAACTGAGGCCCAGGCGCGCGCTTTCATGCTATAGTCTACTAGTATAGCAAACTGTAGAAAGATTTCTAAACACCATAGTGGCATTGAACTTTATTATAGTAAATATTAAACTTTACTACCATTTATTCATTTACTTCATTTAACACAGCAGAATACTATAATCTATAATATTATGCTACACTTCACTACAGTTTAACAATGGTAAAAATATGTAGTACACTACAGTTCATCTATTTACTATAGTATACAGAATGCTATATTATTTCTGAATCTGTACTATACCATAATTGACATTTCTCATATTATTTTATACAATAATCTATTATGGTATTCTATAGTTTTTACTTATCAGAATAATATAGTATACTATTGCACAATTTCTATGATATACAACAATATACTACGCTACAACCGATTACTATAGTAACTAATATAATGTACTACAGTATTTGCTACAGTTGCTCAATTTACTATTGTAGATAGTACAGAATACTATAGTATCCTTTCTCTAATAAACTACACTTTGCTACAATTTACTATAGTAAATAATGTTGTATTCAACATTATTTTCTACAGTTGATCAATTTACTATAGTATCTACTAGTACAGAATACTACAGTATCCTATATTTAATATAGGTAAATAAATAGTATAGTATAATACAGTGTTTTCGACAGTTTATAGATTTACTATAATAGCTACTTGTACAGAATACTATAGTATCCTTTCTATAACATACTATAGACTAGTCTACAGTATACTCTAATACAGTAAGTGCTTTATAACACTACAGTGTTTTTCCATGAGGGAAACAGATTAAATATTCTCATCAATCAAAGAACCTTTATTTTTATGTTTCTAAAAACACAGATGGAAATTTTCATGATTTTAAACGGGGTCGATTGATTGTGACTACGAGAATATAACCAAACCCATCTGAATAAAGTTTACTCCCCTTAAAACGCTGAGGCACAAAGAATTGATTTAAAAGCACGGCCTGTCTTTGTTTAAAATGATATATGAATTTCCATTAAGAGCGCCTCAATACGGCCCAAGCCGAGTGTTTAGAAATCATTTAAAGACTGTGGAACAAAAGCATTGAAAGCGGCGACCCGCCTCTGGCCACAAGAGCAGCAAAACAGACCGGCGTGGGGGATGAGAAAGATGCTTAGAGCCACGGATACAAAAGGGTTAAGCTATCAGATAATTGTGTGTGTGTCCTTCTGTTCCTCCACCATATGGAGCTGACGGGGTGCCAAAGGACAGCTGGATTCTCCAACAGTCACCTGTGGTCCAAACCCGCCGCAGAGGAAATCAACACAATTCACAAATGAGATCTCTTAAATGTCTCAATTAGATCGCAGAGATCAATTAGAGAGGATTTTAATATGAATTCGGAAAAATTATGTTATTTCTTAACCATGACTGCAGTAAGATTTTTCAAAACAATTCTCATCCAATTTTTCTTTCTCAAGCAAGTGATGCTATCCACGTCATTTTGTTTATGTGTTTTTGTCACTTTTTTATTCAACAATTGTCCTGTTTTCATTTTAGGTTAATACTGCTCGACCCAACTCCGTTAAGTCTCCAGAGCTATGAATGAGCAATCTCTGAGCAATAAAAATCTTCCTTTGAGAAGAAAAAAGGAGGCAAGGAGAAAAGAAAATAAGAGTTTGACAGAGAGAGGAAATAAAGGAAGGCAAAACAAAGGCTGCACCTGGTGCCTATCCGGCCAAACACACGCTGACAATACACACAAATCTGTTCCTATCTCACAGCGTGCATGCATGTGTGTATGTCGCAGCAACAGGTCCAAGCCTCCGAGCATGTTGACAAGTAAGCAAATAACATTTCACGGTCGTTGCGGCAGGCCGCCCACTGCATGACCGTTTTGTACACGAAACGTCTAAAATACACGACCTGTTCATGACCCTACGAACATCCGTGTCAGGCATTCCAACTTTATCAAGGCAGTCATGAGGTCAATACAAAGTGCCGTGTTCAGATATTAATTGAAACCTGAACATGGAAACAACATGCTAATCAAGGGATTCAGCGTTTGAAGATCGATGTGAAGTGCATTTATTCTGTTTTAAAAATCACCCACATCTGCATCTGTAAATAAGCTTCTCATTCGTGGACACGAAGAAATGACGATCAGCATTTTATTTTCAGTACATAAAGTCGTCCGTTAAACAGAACACTTATTTTAAAGGCATAAAACTGAACGGGATAATACCCCATAAAGGTTGATGAAAGCCTCTTGTTTGGTTCCAGAAAGAACTTTTAAGATTCACAAAAAAAGGTTATGTAACACAGAAGGTTCTTTGGTTAAAAAAACGTTTTTAAACGTTCTTTGGAGAACCTCATTATCAGAGTTGATTGCGTGTGCGTGTCTGCGTCAAATCCAAAGTAAGTGCTCATCACGAGCATTATCTCCTCATTGAATTGCTGCCCTTCTGACCTCTGCGGGACAAATTGATTGGCCACCTAATCTATCACTCAGCGGCCGCTCTGATTGGCTCGTTTTGCGAACAGAGAGATCAAACCGTGTCACATGATAAAAGACTGTTGATATGTTAATGGAAATTATCACACGGCTACCGGAGCTCTCGACACACACACAGCTGCTCTGATTTGAATGACATCGTCGCTCTTGTTTCCATCCCGTTTAGTAGACAAAACTATCTGTGTACCAGCTGCATTCACTCCCACCCTTCATACTCAACATCTACCAAAGTAAACGCACACGTTCCTTTTTTATTAACATTATACGAAACATGTTCTGGGTTTACCTCAATCACGCACTTGGTAACACGGTAGTATTGTTGTACACACTCAGATACACATCAGTGATGTCGTGCTAAACCCCTGTTCTCTAAACGGGGTCTCGAGATTAAACGACTCTATCTGGATTGCTCCGGGGCTCTTGGAGGCCCTCAGCGAGCAGTAAGGGCCACAATGAGCCGTTAGGGGTCATCGAGCATAAGCCACCCAGAGCTACCACTTCATAGTGTGCTATGATGTCCAACAGGCCCTTATTAGCGGGCCACACAGGAGGTCAAAGGTTCTAACGGCAAGCCATCGGAAGAACGGGGGACAATGGCGTGATTGAACGCTGCCCACACACACATCTCCATCAGACGCAACAGTAAAACGGTTGTTTTAGCGCTAATCGGTCAGATCAATCGACAAGACGACAGTTAGCGTAGCTTTGGCTAATCTCGAACTTCCTGGCTGTGACCTTACCTCACAGCTGCTCTATGAATGTGTGTGTGTGGTGAACGTGGCAACCAAATCTACCGTGGTGCAGTGTGGGTAGATGGTATAAATGGTACTTTCATATACTATAGTTTGGAAAACATTGTAGTACCATAATACCACAACCATACACACATGAAAGTTGTATAGTTTAGTATTTACTACTGTAAATTTTATTTTCCTATAGTGTATTAAGGTTATTTGCTGTAACATTGTTAATGTAAGTGACACAACATATAGTGAATTGACAACTGTTTTTTACCATATTATACATGGGTAAAATGATGGGCTGCTCGACTATAGCAAAAATCATGATCACTATTATTTTGTTAAAAATTTAGATCACGATTATTTAACACGGTTACTCACTAACTTTTGAAACAACACAGGGAGGGAAAAAATTAGCTTTTCAGCCGGAAAATAAATGTCAAAATTGACCATTACGGTTCATTTCCATAAAAAAACTATCATTGCGTTTATTTTTCTCAACATTTTTAGCGCGATTATTAAACATGTTATTTTGTCAGTTCAGAACTTTGGTTTTTAATTTCACTTCACCATGTTTATTACGCTGAAGGCAATGAATGTGTTATATTCTGCTGTCATTGAACTTCTCCAAAACAGTATTTCAAAGCCTGCAATCAATCATCTAAACACCCCATCACAAAACGCCCCATCACAAAAATTTGTGACCTTCAGAATGAAACCTCCATTTTTTTATTTTTATATAAATAAACATTATTAATCACCCTCTGTAGGTTTTGCAAAAATGTATTAAAATAGTACAAATGCAATAAAAAAAATCATTTTCCTGTAAAGTGGGAGTTTAAAAGATACAAGCTTTGCGATGATTTTCTGACCTTATAGGGAGTTTCGTGCTTGCTTTTAAAACATTATTGTCGCAACGATTTTGCTCAGTTAATTGTGGGAAGCGTAAATCGTCATTAAAATATGATTTATCGTGCAGCCCTAGTATACTTTATTATTTACTATGGTAAGGCTCAAAAACACTATAGTATCTATCAAATTTACTTCACTACTTCAGTATTTTTGTCATGTGAAAGTTTTAATATTTAGGACATAAATAGACAAAGAATTCAAGTCAACCACAAAAAAATTGGCTCAAAATGTGCCGTGGGGGTAAAAACCGCACAGAAAAGCAAACATCAGATCTGGCGGAGAAAAAGAAACACACACGCTCAGTGCTGTCAGTGTGATGTTGTGCAGTTGTATTCTCTGGTGTGTGTCTGTCAGATCTTGGCTGTAGATTGCGTTAAGGTGACGATGAGCAGATCTGCAGAAACGCACAACACTCAAGAGATGATCACGAGTCTCAGAACTCATTTCAACCGAGAAAAAACACAAGTGGGATCTCTTCATCATCGTTGTTTTTCCTGCACATTTCAATTCTTACAAACAATTCTAGCGTTGCTATTCATATTTGTATTCATTTCACAGCCGTACACTCTTACTGTTGCTCAACGAATGCTCAGGAGAAATAAAAACAGTTTGACAATTAAAGGGAAAAAACGTCGAACATTTTTTAAAACACACAAACTAAGATTTTCTTTCTTCATGTGCAAAATCACACTGCAAATCTCTCCTCCATCTGGCATCTTATCAGCCTTACGTTCAGCCCTGAAGCATCTGCCACGTGTTACCAGTGTTCACACACCTCTTCGTGATCATTTTATATCTTACAATCAAATATTATAAGCAGAGATCACACTTTATGATCCCTGACTACGTAAATAAAGATGAAGCACAACATACGGCACAGGCAATACCATATTCTGTCCTATACTACTAACTATAGTAAACATTGTTTTACCCCACAAACGCAACAACAATCTACAGACATAAATGCACAAGATTTGTGTGCAAACATAAAAACAAAGCTGAAGCTGAAGCAACAAATTCACAAACAGGACTTGAAGACACGTGAAGCTCACCTCCTCTCAGTGACGGTACACTCCAGTCTTATTCCAAACAATGTAAATCACTTTCTCTTGTACCTCTTCTCTCTCTCTCTCTCTCATATGTGAGGCATGTGTCTTAAACTCTCCCACATATGTGAGCGCTGAGGTCGAATCCTTCCTCCTGCCAGAGACACAGATGGATTCCAGATGGGATCAGGGATTTAGAAAGTCTTCCACGCCTCCCTCTCTCTCTCTTTCACAGTCTGCTGCATATCAATAGTCTCTCTCTCTCTTTCAGTTTGTGCCGTCTGAACGGGCTGATGTCACTCCCGGGTCACGCCCACTGTGTGGCTTCTGGCCAATCACCCGACGAGCTATTGAACGCATTGAGGGAGGGAAGGCCGGGCATTAACATAACTAACTGCTCTGGCACTCAAAAGCTAAACAAAGTACAAGCCAATTGATGGCAGGAGTGGGGTAGTTACCCATAATAACACTTTACTCTCAGACGTAAAGATACTACTGACATTGAAACAGATACCATGCGATGAAGTTTCCGTGACTCTCTTTTATAGCTCAGGAGACTAAACGGAGATCTTAATTTTGCACATTTTGTCTTTGATGTTTCTCATAACGCCTGTGGGTGAAGCCCACCCGGTTTGATGAATCACAGAAGATCTCCTATAAGATCTCAATTATTAGGCGAGACATAGATGAGATTCAATGGAAAGCAAAAGGAAACTTTTGCTGAAGACGCAGATATTTCACACGAGAAACAGAGTCGGAAAACGCATAAATGCCTCCTTCATACAAGTTTCAGAAGAGAACAATGTGTCAAACTGAGCTCGGATTTGTCAAGTCTGCAACCAAAGGTCAATATTATGGAAGATCTCAAAATGAACTCAAACGTTTCTCATGAAATTAGCCCAAATACAGATTATTTTGACCTTTCTAATCTACATTATCAAAACAATTATCTAAGAGATTAAATGCCATCTCTCTCTCTCTCTCTCTGTTCGTACTTTATCATAAACAAACATAGGCAAGCAGACCCTATTAAATAAAAGATAATCAATTAAAACGTCAGATGTCTCCATTCCATCCAGTGTCCAGATCATTTCATTTGACACATTGTTCATTTGTTTTATATATCAGCAGCATTACATCATAACATCACCTATCTTTGCACTACCATTAGAGGAGCTTGTTAACGCCCTGTCCCATCATCACAAATCTCACACGTGTGGAATGAACAGTGATGTAAATGTGATGCAAGTGTGCAAACGCTGCGGTCTGCTCCGCATCCAACAGAGCGCATGAATGTTAACACCAGCCCGCCTTTATTTGCATTTAAATGCAATCTATAAAACCTTAACAAAAACAGCTTTCAGGCGCATGTGAAAGGAGTCCATGACACCACAGAAGACCTGATGTGTGTGTGTGTGTACATTTACATTTATGCATTTGCCAGACGCTTTTATCCAAAGTAACTTAGTTGCTAAAGCAATATCGCAATAAAATGATAGCTTTCTTTCTTCTGCAGGACACAAAAGAAAATATTTTAAAGAACGTTGGTCACCAAACAACACTGGAGACCGTTGACTTCCATCGTATGAACAGAACACAAAACCACTGAGACGTTTCTCAAAATATCTTCTTTTGTCTTGAACACTAAAAGAAAGTCATGCAGGTTTTGAACCAAATGAGGGTGAATAAATGAATTTTTGGCGGATTAATCCCTCCAACAAACACCTACCAGAATCAACCGCAGGTCAAGTCTTGCTTGCACTTTACACAAGGAGACATTTTGCTATTTCGTGTCGTTGTCAATGTTGATGTGTACGAAAATTACGATCCGACTCTATTGGAATCGATAAGATCCTACAAATCCATCTGTAAGATATTTCAACCATCTGTTGATATATTGCATCAGGGCGGCAGATGTGATCACACACACACACACACACACACAAACACACACAAGACTGCTGTTCCAAATCCACATCCAATCTGCTCCACACCAAAATCTCTTTCCAACCTCTCCCTCTCTCTGTTTGTAGTGGCATTCCTCGGGCCGGCTCTCGGCTCCAGCGTGTCTGGCCCGCTGCACGCCTGGGAGCCATTAGTTTAAGTAAAAGCCGACACACTCTCACACACACATGAACTCGACAGACGCAGCGGGATTCCGCATGAAATAGCGTGTGTGTGGGTTTGCTTAGTTAAGGTTTGGGCGCAATAAAATCTCAGTGTGGAACAGCAGTTTTACACGACATGGCGTCTAAATAATAACACAGTGCTTGAGATTCGGAGGAATGAAGTGAAATGTCATGAATGAGCCTTCAAATGAGCGGATTACTCAACTTCATTTTTGCTAAATATGACCCAAAAAAGAGTGTTTTGTCACGGCTGAAAAGTTATCTAGCATCGTGATGTTAGGTTTGATACACCAAAATACTGGCATGTCTGTCTGCATGTGCTGTGTGTATTAGTGTGTGAGTATGTGTGTGTGTGTGTACACACCAGTCTGTACTTACAATTTATGAGAGCTGGGTCACAAGCTCTCTTGGCTACTACACCCCTAAAGTTTCCACAAGTGGAGCCAAAAGGTGAGACGACACACACACACACACACACACACGCACGTACCAAAACAAACACACACACACACACACACAGTCATAATTATCTATAATACAAAATTATCCAAATACAGGAACGATACACATTTTTCTTCTCTTCTGAAACTAATAGAGACATTTGTGTGATTTCTAGCTATTTTTCTCATGAGAAATATCTGAGACTTAAACAAAAGTTCCATTTGATCTCCTTTTACTTTTGTTGTTGTTAGGGATGAAACGATTCAATCAGCTGCTCGCGATGCGATTCATGATTTATTTTGACAAAACGAGTTGAGACAAATTAGAAATTAATAAATGCCCTTTATTATTTCTCAAATGCTGCACATTTCTTTGTAAAATAAAAGTATATTTTATATCAAATAAGAAAACTAAACTACAATTTTAAAACAAATTCCAAAACAAATACAAAATTCAAAATTCAAAAGACAAACTAAGAGTTTGTCTGTGCTTTTCTTGGACTTTTTACATTTAAGTTGTGTTTTCCTAGTTTGCAGGGAAAACAGCGGCCCCTCCTGTTCAAAACACGTACTGCGATTCAAACAACATCTCAACCGGCTTGAATCGTCACATATCAATCGATTTTCAAAATACATCCCTAATTGTTTACTTTGAAAATAAATGAGATTAAAGACATCTCATCTGTAATTTTCCTGTTTTACGAGTCTGCACATTTTTGGCAAATTCTGAATGTGGATCGATATGTGAAAAATGACTTGTGGAGAAGCAGCGTTCTGTCTCCCTCTTATCTGAGCATCTCTTTCAAAGTGACAGGAAAATGGAGAGCTGGGATTTACTGTGGCTTTTACAAGAGAAGAAATGATGAAAGTGAGACAGAGAGAAACACACACCGCTCCATACCGAAGAGGTCAAATCCAAAACCAGGTCTGAAGTGTAAACAGCTTCAGACTATATTTAAACCGTCTGTTGGTTAGAAACATCAAATGTACACACAGCCGCATTTCATTAACAAATCATTTATATACAACGCCTCCTAAATGAATGTCATTTTCAAACACATCCATTGATGTTTTGTCACTTCATGCCGTGGCGTTCACTAAGTTTATTTTGTGGCTTCAGTGTGTAAATGCTTTAGGGCCGCTGTACAGTATTAGGTGGACGGTATGTGATTTTTAATCCAAGTTATCTGTTCTTTTTGAATGAATCGGATCCGGAGTTTGTTGGTGATATCCTTGTGGTATGAAAGCACAGGAAAGATAACACGGCTGTAATGGGAATATTTTCGAAACAAAAAAACAGGAAGGACAATGTAAGCACTTATAATAACACAAAGAGCTCTGTGTTTGGCCTTCCCGTGCAGGACCCGCGCTGAAGGAAATCTAGTACACAACATGATACAAAGATAAAAAAGAAAGCGATTGCTTGAGTACTCCATGTTACACATTATATACTGAATCATCTTAAAACGCTGAATGAAAAAACTTAAAAGAAGTGACGTATATCCTTACCATAAATATGTGTATTTAAGCGTGTTATTAGCATACTGCTTTAAACTACAAAATAAGAAATTTTTCTTTTAGTCTACTTTTATGTACTTTTCAGAAATATAAGTTTTTTTCTATTAAGTAAACTAGACGTAGTTTGTTATTTATAAGTATATTGGACTTATTCTAGTATACTTGACTTGTAGATGAAGTTAACTTGGTTGTAGTTGTGTTTACTTTTTTTGGATTAAGTAGACTATTATTTACATAATGTCTTACACACTCACATGTTCAAGTTTATACAATCTAATATAAACAATATTTAAATAATAAGCATGATGTCAAGTTCAAGGGATAGTTCAACCAAAAATGTCAAATTTCATTTATTCACCTTCAGGTTGTTTCAAACCTTTATAAATTACTTTGTACTGATGAAAACAGAGAAAGATATTTGGAAGAATGTTAGCAATTTTTCAGTTCTGGGACAGCATTCATTACCATAATAGAAAAAAATACATTTTTTTTGTTGTTTTGTTGAACACATAATGAGATATTTTAAAGAAATTTAGAAAATGTAACAGTTCTGGGGCTCCTTTAACTACTATCGAGTTTTTCCTACTATGGTAGTCAATGATGTCCCTGAATTGAAAATTGCTAACATTCTTCCAAATATCTTTCTCTGTGTTCCTCAGAACAAAGTAATTTATACAAGTATGAAACAACACAAAGGTGAATAAATGAAATGATGAAAAAAAAAATCATTTTTGGATGAACTATCCCTTTAACAAAGAAGTTTTTAAGATCTTAAAATATATTTGCATTATACAAACGAACATTCCCAGAGCTGTACGATACATCTTACTTTTATCGAAACAGGAATAAAAAGGATCTTACATGGAAGAAAGTGAGGAGGTCGGACAATCTGGTAAATTGTAAAAAAACGCTCTTTACTCAATTTGAGCTATATATATATATATATATATATATATATATATATATATATATATACAATACTAGAGCCCCCTTGCAGAAGTCTCTCCCATGACACAATCCGTGTCTGTTGTGAAGTGAATTTCACGTGCGAGTAAAGTGAAAATGTTCAAGTGTCCAACTACGCTACAGTGCGATTTATTCACGCAAGTCGCGTTTGGTGGGAATGCTCTATTACACTTGAAGCATACTTGCAAGTATTTAAAGTACACAAAAAACATAGCTGTGTGTGTAGACTAGTTGTTTACACAAAGTTTACTACTGTTACACTTTAGGCATACTTAAAAGTAAACTCATACACGTACACTAGTAAGTGTGCAAATTTACACCACATCTGCATTGAAATAGCACACATAAAAGTATACTACTAATACAATGATGTAAATTAATGATTTACTATGAAGTATACCTATATACTTGGACTTTACTTAAGTATACCCCTTCCTTTCGTTAGGGTATTATGGCTATAGCCAGTATCAATATGAAAACAGCTTGAAACTTGTTTTGGCCAACGTCTGTTGCTTGTCTTCATCTCTCGCTCTGTGCACACCTGTGTTTTATTCTGAATTCTCAGTCCATTTTTGGATGGCCTCAAGGCAAAAGAGCAGCTGTGTTTTTGGCGCACACACACACACAGAAACGCATACACACCTGTGTTTGCAGGTGGTTGTGCTCCTATATGAGATAACACCTGGAGGTAGAGGGAGAGAAAGCCAGAGAGATCAAACCCGCGGGGCTTTTTGCTCCGTAAACCAAGGACGTAATTATAGTTGTGCAGATAAGAGAACGAAAGGAGATATCGCTTGTGTGTGTGTGTGTGTGTAGGCATGCCTTCCCAGAGGTTGGATTGCAGGATCTGTTCTGGCTTGTCGAGACCTCAGATTCCCACAATCCCTTTGGCATGTTTACTAGTGTTGGGATGTGCGAGGCAACATTAGGAATGGAACGCTCAGTAAGAGAGAGTGTGCATTATTTAACACTTGATGACATAACATCACGTCTGTGGCATTCCAGTTGTCAACTTGTAAATGAATAACAACATTTTTTTCAAATGTCCTAATATCACACAGTCCGATGTACAGTACTAATAGGTCAAGATGTCTAAAATCATGTCACGCTGAGAACGTAAGGTCAAGTTGAGCCCATTGCATTGTGGGATAAATCATTTTTTTCTCATGAATCGCAAACACTGAATTATATGGCTGACGATGAAGGTCATATTCAGTTCATGGGAGAGATATTACAGACCACACAACAACAAAAACAGACAGAAATAAAGAATCTCATTCATTCACCCGTTCAGGAGCTCGACTGCCAACTTAAATGAGAAACTGTGCTGGGTCATTCAATGGTGACATACGTTCTGTTTAATATGACTGTAGGGTCTGAGGCATGAGAAACACACACGCACACACATCGGGTCTCAATGTCAACGCTCTGGTGAGGTTCTCACAGTCTGGGGCTCAAGGAGATTCTCATCCTCTTTTTTTGAATAGTTCACCGACACTGACAGCAACAAAACAGCTGGCTTTTCCATCAAAAAAAAAAGAGAGAGAGAGAGAGAGAGAGAGAAAGAGAGTGAGAGATTTTGAACCAGAAAGAGAGACAGAGAGAGAGAGAACCAGAGGAAGATAGAGAAAACAAGAAAGAGAGTGAGAGAGAAAGAGAGAGATAGAGAAAGAGAGACAGAGAGAACTAGAGAAAGAGAGATAGAGAGAGAGAGAGAGAGAGAGAGAGTGAAAGAGAGAGAGAGAGAGAGAGAACCAGAGAAAGAGAGATAGAGAGAGAGAGAGAGAGAGAGAGAGAGAACCAGAGAAAGAGAGAGAGAGAGAGAGAGAGAGAGAGAGAGAGAGAGAGAGAGAACCAGAGAAAGAGAGATAGAGAGAGAAAGAGAGAGAGAGAGAGAGAGAGAGAGAGAGAGAACCAGAGAAAGAGAGAGAGAGAGAGAGAGAGAGAGAGAGAGAGAGAGAGAGAGAGAGAGAGAGAGAGAGAGAGAGAGAGAGAGAGAGAACCAGAGAAAGAGAGATAGAGAGAGAGAGAACCAGGAAGAGTGAGAGAGAGCGAACAAACTATAAATGACATGATATTATTTGTTTATGTGAATCTTATTATTTGACCAAAACTACACACATTTTTAATATTTTAAATATTGATCTTTGTAAATATTTTGATGATGAAAAAGATATTGCAAAAAAATCTGAGGCATTAAACTTAGTTTTTCTATATATTATATAATTATAATTGAATTATATTTATTGCAATTAATTATTATCCAAAAAAATATTACAAAGGATTTTGTGCCTAAGTGTCAGAAATAACAGATTTAAAAACAACTACAATGTGATGACGAGAAAATAAACTTTCATGGAATCTTCTTAATGAAAAATATACTCATAGCTATATTAAATAAAGTTAAATGGGTAATGGGTATTAAAAAGAATTCTAAACCAAAAGTTTCCACAAAATTTTTAATGAAGACCATTTAAAAACAAAGGAACGCAAACAGATATGTGCAAGAAATTAGTTTAGGGTTGTGTTTAGGAGATATAAAACACTGTTGGGGTCAGTATAAAAACAATAGAAGTCTAAATCAAGTCCCTACAAAGAAACCAAAACATACCTGCTGTGTGTGTATGTGAGGGGATTGTGGGGGTCTTTAAAAGTTTGACGGTGTGATAAGCTTCTTTCACAAGCTTTAAAACTCTCCTCCCTCTGATAGACTCCATGACTGCCGTCTTTGTCTGTTTTCATTCTCTCACCGTTGGAGAAATCAGCAGAACGTTTAGAACCAATCAGACGTACCGAATTAAACCCACCAATCACACACCCAAGAGAAGAACTCAAAACTCCAAACATCAGGAAGCTTCTGTTCGTTAATCTCTTGTTTCCAAAGCATCTTTAGAGCTGATAACCATCAGCCATTATGAACAAACTCACCAACAACGGCACAAAGACATCACGCATCAACGCTCCAGGGGTCTTGGACCCTGCGGGCGGGCACGCCTGCCGATAGAAATCGACTGGGAAAACATGATAAACAAGGCAAACGTTCTCTAAAAAATATCTTGATTCAGACTTCACATCACTAACTAAACCTGAGAGCCACAGCCGTGTGATTTTTACACCGCTAAAAAATAACACATGATTTTGGAATAACACGGGAGTGAGCACCATGACGACAGAAGTTTCATATTGGAGTGTCCTAACAGAGCCAAGACCCATCAGGTTACCTCAAAGCAAACTTTCATGATGGGAGCCAGCCATCGGCATATAAGGAAATCTGGAGCGGACTTCTCTAAACAAGGGTCCGAGACCCGACCCCAGGAGGTCCGGTCTCATAATAATCCTCGTCTCCAGCAAACTGACATTCTACGGGTGAGAGTTGGGTTCGCTCTGGAGCCTCGACATCTGGATTCCATCTTACCCGGCCTGTCCGCACAGCGGTGAGCGACGAGAAACATCTGGCGGAGCTGATGACAATTACCACGTTGTGTTTGCCTTCGTAGATAATCCATCCAACACACACATGCACACAAACTGAGGAGGGAGGGCGATAAACGTGCGGCCCGCTGAGCAGCTAAACAGCCAAACGGGGTCAATCACACACACATTTAAATCATATTAAACACTTTGAGTCTGTATTTTAACTTCAACTTAATGCAAGTGCGCAGAAATTAATAAAAACTAGTGAGGGTACACTGTATCGACTGCATGGGCACCATCCGCTTTATTATGTCTGTGACTCATGTTGTTTGGTTGATTGTTAATAGGACACAGATCCCCACAGCTTTAAGGGGAGAACCGTGGAGCCGAAGCGGGTCGTGACTGCTGTGGCCCGGAGCCGATTTAAACACTAACAGCTGCTAAAACCAGAGAGGAGATCCATGCTTCATTCGCCGCCCGCACTCTCCCTTTCTGACGTGCGCAAACTCTCCCACGCGACCCGAGCGGCGGGTTGCCAGCGCTGGAGACCCCGGCGGCGAGAGCCAAGACCAATTAAAGCGCTAATTCAAACCTGAAGGGCCCTTTTGTCCTGCGTTTCCTTTCTTCAAGCCAGAGGATAGGAATCTAACCACCCCCAACGCCAACACGCACAAAAACTTCATCTCCTTCGATAAGCCCAGACAAAACTGCAGGGGAAAATTAGCCCAAAAGCCCCAGAGGTGCAAAAGGCCAAAATTAAAGGAGGATGAACACAAGCATTTAACCTTCACAGGTTTGTGGGCAAAAGCATCATTTTAACCTGACGCAACCAAGAAAGATATATAAAAAAACAATGGTGGTAACCAAGCTATTTCTACAGTACTGGTAATGGGAGGCAAAATAATTACATATAAATGAATCAATTGAAGTATTTAACAGTATGTACATGTTCGCAAAACTGTAATGAAACTGCACAAAACAGAAAAGTACATTTTCTTACAATCATAATATTTGTAATTTTAATGTTGGTATGTGCCCTGCGATGGGTTGGCACTCCATCCAGGGTGTATCCTGCCTTGATGCCCAATGACTCCTGATATAGGCGCAGGCTCCCCGTGACCCGAGGTACTTCGGATAAGCGGTAGAAAATGGATGGATGGATGGATGTTGGTATGTGAAGATGATTGTTTGTCTACAGACAAAAACAGTGTGACATTCACTGTGGAGTGATGAAACTACATGACCTGTGACGCCCTCTAGTGGAGCAAACTCATCAAACATGAGGTGCAAAATCCTAGATTTAATCGGCAGCACACCACACATGAACAGATTTTCAAACTGAGTTTTAACTGTGAAAACAGGAAATCTAGCAAATTCTCAAGAAATTTCACATTACGTTTTTATTATTTCACTAATGTTTATTATGTATGTGTTCAATATAAACAAATGTGTACATATAACATTTTATGCGATTTTGAAAATATTATTTATCGTTGACAAATTGCTCAAGCAGCGTCATCTAAAGTATTTAAGGTGGCACAGCAGCACTCCGTAAAATTTTATTGCAACTCAAATATTGATGTTTTTATGTGTTCACAGTAATTAAAAAAATATATTATTTATACATTTTCACCTTAAAGCATCTGCACAGGATAACTTCCTCTACCGTTGTTTTTTATTGAAATTATTCATTATTGTGATGATAGTGTTTTTAATGCGTTTGACAGAAAAATTGACAGAATTAAAAAAAGGGTTTGTAGAAGTGTTAACTGCATGCTTCTGTCAGCTGGTCAGCTTTCTGATTGGGTATTGTTTTGGTCCACGTGACACGTGACGAGTTCTTGTGCGTTTGTATTCGGGGTTTGACCCACACATCAGGATTTCTGATCGTGCGATTCGCGATCGGGGCGGCTCCGTTGTTCTTCCGATCCGGTTCATTCACTCTTAACACAGACCACACCACAGGGAAATCTGATAAGATCATCTTTGATCATCGGGACTTTACCTAGGATTGTCGGAATGGGAGAAATCGGCACGATTATCTTTTGGTGACGATAAATCCGTGCAGTCCGTGTATTAGATGTCCTCAAAATTTAAAGAGACAGTTCACCTTTAATTGAAATCGCCATTAAAATGTGATATAACATTTTATCTATGCGAAAATTGTGTTTTGGTTGGAATTAACTAGATAACAAATTATGTTTACGAGCTGAAAGGTAGAAAAAATATGTAAAAATGTTTTCATTCCGTTATTATATCACAGTTTTTGCTACCTAACTGTGGTTTCCCACATTGTCCCACACAAACGTATTGGTGGTGGTGGTGGTGGTCATCCTTTGTCAGACACACAACTGCACACTGACACATACACTCTGTCAGACACAACTCCTGTAGTTCAGTATCAAGCATCAATAAACCCCAAAACCTCTGCTGACAGGATTAGTCAAATCCTCCCGTGAGACAAAAACGAAACAGATGAGTGATGTTACACACAATGTATTACCATTATAAGTATAACCATATACCACATGTGTACCTGATGGCAATATCATAGTTCATTGCTATACAAAAAAACAATTACTGTCACGAATAATGGCTAACGTTTCAACAAATCACAAAAAGTATTGTAATAATACTGTGATAGTGTCCGATTAAGTCATGATACAATAATGAATCTACCATATTAATAGCATTAGCCTACGCAAAACACGATAATAACATCGTGACATCTTTGTGTTCCGTGACGCCTGTTTAGAATCATAACAAACGAAGCGCGACTCGAGAATGACTCAATCGTTTGAATCGATTCTTGACCGGTTCGCGATTCAGTCTAAACGATTTCGACGGTTCAATTACAGACTCGCGCGTTTGCGCCGTTTTCTCACATATAAAAACAGAAAAGGGTCATTTTAAAACGCAGAAAAGCAAACACACGCTAGATGATTCAACAAAACCAGAAAAAAACGAATCATATCGAGCCTCAGAAACGAAGAAGATTCGACTCAACACCTGTGTGAGAGGCGTCGCTGCGAGCCTGCAGGTAAAGACGTTTATCAACCAAATCAATCAGCGTCCCCTCACGAAAAGTGGTGTTACAGGGGAATATTAAATACATACATTAAGATATATGAGATTCACGTGCATTTCAGAACACACAGTCAACGACGTGCTTGTAGTTAAAGATTCAATTCTCGTCAAATCCAACTGTGACAGTGTTTGTCAATGTCACCTCAGTGTTTAGCAACTGATTCTTCTTCAGTAGTGTTCGTCACGTTTGTTGAGATTAAGTAAAACTCGCGCACTTACATTGTGAAGATGCTGCAATCCCAACCATTCTCTCGAGCTGCTCCTCTGTGTGTGTTTTCCTCTTCACTGTCACTGACTGACACAGTCGCGTGCGTGCGTGCGTGCGTGACCTCATTAGAGGAGGCGGAGCTACAGGCAAGCTGCTCTGTGTTGATTCTGTTGTGTTTACATATTCATGTACCACAGCACATGTCCCATCGTCCAAATGTCCCATCTTTCCCCTTATAGAAAAACAATACATAGGTCAACGCCAATGATTATTTTTATCGTTGTAATATTGTCGACAATTTTCTTTTTTTGGCTGAACCACATAACATATTGATAACATAGAGTGGGAAAAAATGACTGTCTGTATATTGATCTGGATTGAGACAGTTGTAAAGAAGTGCTTTTTTTCATCCTTTTTGTACTTTTATTCTTTCTGATAACACTGAACTTAGTTTTGATTTCTGACGAAGATGAATGAATGCTAGATGTTTGCATAAAATAACACTCAAATACAAGTTTTTAAGTCGGACAATGTTGTGTGGCCCTGCGATGGGTTGGCACTCCATCCAGGGTGTATCCTGCCTTGATGCCCGATGACTCCTGAGATAGGCACAGGCTCCCTGTGACCCGAGGTAGTTCGGATAAGCGGTAGAAAATGGAATGGAATGGAATGTTGTGTGGTTAATGTCTCGAACGACTCATGGAAGATTTACAAAATTACCAAATCATGAAAAAAAACTCGCTTTGTTCATACTAAAGAGACAACAAGACTTCTACTTGATTTTTTAGATCAACTGTTCAAACTGGAATTTGTAAGTATGAAGATTTGATTTTTTTTATTAGCAGCTGTGTTGTTGTTAAGCATGGCCATAGTGCCCAAGTCATTTATTTTTGCCCATGTAATTATATATATATATTTATATAATTGGTGCATTTTTAATTTCAGATTTTATTTGTCCACACACACCTGATATAAAGCACATTAGTTCTTCCTTTGAGCATCCAAATCATTTGCCATCAGCATCCTTGCTGTTGCTTTCAGCTTAGCGTTGCATCAGGTGCTGTATAGCAGAATGGGTCTCCATCTATTCATCCAACAGGATGAGACCTCCCCCCGATCCCTCCGCACCCCCACACAAACATGCCACGCGTTCTTTCCTCGTGTCCCCCCACGAGTCGCCACCTGCTCGTGTGTATGCAACACAGCTGCTGACCGACAAGAACAAATTAACACCCACCGTCCTGGACTGAGGGGGGATTCTGCGTCTCCTCCGCCGGGAGCCGTTTCGTACCTGCTGTATTTGAGTCTGCTGATGTTTAGTCAATAACGAAATGAGTTAAGACCAGCAATTAATTAAGACTCATAAAACAAATTGAAAGCTTAAAATGGGGCATAATACAAATTCTCTCATCATCTTTTACCCTCGTCTGGTTGAGACTCTTTGTTCAATGGAACGCAAAAGAAGATATTTTGAGAAATGTCTCGGCGGTTTTGTGTCCATACAATGGAAGTCAATGGGGTTCTTGGTTTGTTTGATTATCAACATTCTTCAAAATATCTGCTTTTGTGTTCTGCAGAAGAAAGTCATATAGATTTGATAAGACATGAAGGTGAGTAAATGATGAAAGAAAATCCCCTAGCAACATCATAGCAACCATTGCGCGACCCTCAGATTTTTTATAAAATGCCAAATTCTGATTTGTCATCTAAAGCGTTGATTTGCATTTCGAGGGAAGGTTAACACGTTTCTTCTCCTCAATTGTTTTTAAGCTGTAAGACTTTGAGGATCCAGACAAACAAACACAAAAGATGTACAAACAGTGCCGTAAGTGTGCCGCCTATGAATACTGCGTGAATGACTCCCATCCGTCCTTTGTGATGATAATTCGTAACGGGCAAATGAAGCAGTGTTTTCTGAGAGGGTGAGCATGTGTTACATCAACAAAGACAGGCATGAATTAACCAGAATGACACAAGTTAGCCTGCTGATATGACTCGTGTCAACGTGTGTGTGTGACAGCTGGGTTGTGTCTCTCTGTGTGTGTGTGTATCTTAGTCATTGGTCTATTTAGCACACTAGTAGGTCTTTCACAATGCAACAGCTTGAGAATGACCCAGGCATGCGACACACACACACGCGCAATAGCATCGCAACAAAGGGACCGTCTGCCTCCTTCAGCGGTCTGTTCAACTGCTTTTCCTGCTGCTCTGCTCCTCTGTGTGTGTGTGTGTGTGTGATTGTGTACCTGCTGTTCTCCTGCGATCTAGGCAAAAGGCTGAGGTCACAGAGGTCAGCAGGCAGACGCCTGGTTAACCCTCCAGGGTAAAGACATCTTCATACTCACACGCGCCACTTACGCAGTAAGATTATATACGAGCAGATGGCAGCCAGCGATGTTGTCTGATGATATAAAGCACCTCTTCACAAATACATATATTTACATTTCATTTTTTCATCAGTGTAACGCACACACACAAACACACAGGGGTGGTGTTGTTGTACTCTGTCTCACTTCGGACCGCCGCACATAGCAAACATATATATATATATATATATATATATAAGTACAGTAGCTGTCCAGTGTGGAACTTTTAAAACAGCATTTTATAGTATTTTATCATTTTTGTACTTGCAGTTTATTCAAAGATATAAAATGATGAAATTGTTACAGCACAGGATTGTTGATGTGTCACTTTGGACAAAAGAGTCTTTTAAGTGAATACTAAAATGTACAGATAAACACCATAATGATCGCAACAGAAATGTGTGTTTAGCATCCCAAATAAACGTACACAAACAAAATCAGCAAAGGTACAAAGACAGACAGAGAAGTTTAATAGGTCAGACAGATTATGAGAGCAGATGGTTTAATGCCGGTAAATACACAAACCATTATGCAAATGAGCATGAATATATAAATATCATTGCATACGTTTACTATAGTATGTGTTCTTATATGTTATTATCATTATTGTACTATAGTATCGCCACAGTGTTCATTTTCTAAGAATATAAAGGTTTCTGAAATCTTCTCCATAAAGAACCTTTTACATCAACAGAGGCTTCTATACAATGGTAAAGGTTCTCCAGACTATTAAAAGGTCTTTGAAGAACATTTCACTGAAAGGTTATTTAGGGACAAAAAATTATTCCTATAGCATAGCTGCTGAACACCTTTCATAGCACCTTTTTTTTTATTTTGGTCATTTCCACATTGAAGTTTAAACATAGATATACCATGTTATGAATATCACAATTAAATTGATAACAAACTATACTGTATATGAGATTTCTAGATTAAAATGGCATTGAAAGAGCTAAAACTGAACAATAGTAAGCATCAAATATAACTGGCTTCTTTGATAATCCTGATAATAATTAGAATATTGTTGTATTCCTCCCAATCCTGTGTTTTAAAATTAATAATAATGTTAAATTGTCACAGAGTTTAAATAAACTGACTAAGTTTTGTTATTGATGCATGTTTTGTGGGTGCTTTTAATGCCATATTCCAAAATCTTCTTATTGCTGGGAAAATTTTGGTTAAAAAGTTATGCAAATATGCTTTCTTAAATGTAATAGATTGAACTAAACTGAATAGATGAACTACAGGCCGGATCTTTGACTACAGTGCCACCTACTGGAAAGAAAGCGTTAGAGCATAACTCAACCATTAAAGGGATAGTTTACCCAAATATGAAAATGATGTAATGAATTACTCAAGTAGTTACAAAACTGTACACATTTCTTTGTTCTGTTGAACACAAAGAAAGATATTTAGAAGAATGTAAGCTACTGATATTTTGGAGGTAGTCAAAAAATGGTAGTCGAGTGTTTGTTTTCCTAAATTTCTCATAATATTTATTTTGTGTTTAACAAAACCAAATATAGGCTATATAAACAATATATTTTTCTACTATGGTAGTAAATGGTTCCCCAGAAATCTGAGTTACAAACATTCTTTAAAATATATTCCCTGTGTTCATCAGAACAAATATTTTATGCAGGTTTGCAACAACTTGACAATACCTGACAAGAGTTTCTTTTTGATGTGTTTATCCCTTTAACATGAATTTATTCAGTATGGCCTAAAAATATTACCTTTATGTTTGTATTAATTACACTATTAAAAAATAAAGGCCCGGTTTCACATTCACGGCTTAGTTTAGGCCAGGACTGCGCCTTAGTTGAATTAAGATATTTATGTCGCTTTTATAAAAATACATTACTTGTTTGCATCTCGAGACACAACAGTGGCACTGATATGTTTTAAAATGTTTCTGAGCAAGTTATATTCAGTCAAGACAGGTCACACATTCCTTTTAGTCTGCGACTAGCCTTAAGCCTTGTCTGTGACACCGGGCCAAATTGTTACCATATAAGGTGATTTGCAACCCCAAATTATCATTTATATATATATATAAACTTAAAAGAGTAAATTCAGAGAAAGTTAACAATATAAAAAATATATAATATAAATCACATTATCATATTCATAAACCTGAATGTGTTCCTGTAACTGTATTGATGGAGCATAAGATTACCAGCGGATAGTTCATGGGGTCGATCCCAAGGAAAACACGTGTGTAGCTTTGTAAGTCACTTTGGATAAAACTATTTGCCAAATGCATAAATGCCATACTCCAAAGAATGTATGATTAATCAGAAAATACCAAAATGTCACCATGGCCTCATCTCCAAGCACGGTAAAACCATAATATGTTGTAAGTGCAGCGGCAGGCCAACTTGGTAAACCACAAATGAGAATTTCACCATCTTTTTCTCTTTAGGGGTCAAACGCAACCTACTTAGAAAGAAAGATGCGTGAGTCATAAACTCTCCAGACAACTAATTAGGCCAGTGGAGTATTAAATGTGCCGTACACGAGTGTGATGTTTAAAACTCTCTGGAGAAGTGATGTCGGGTCACACTGTGCATCGTCAAGGCTCCGTCATATTTTTCCCAAACAAAACGTGAGTCAGGAAGTTTTAGTAATGCATTTGAGAAATGGCCATCATCTGGTTTGGTTTATTGTAAAACATCCCATCATGTGTCAAAAGGACAAACGGTGCTTCTAAAATCTCTCAATTATCTGCATTGATAAGCTTATGTGAGTATTGGACTAACTTCTGTCCTTTTAAAAAGAAATAGTCCAACAGATACGGTTAAGTCTCAATCAAAATACTTAAACTCTAAAAGTTGCGGTAAAAAAACATTGTGGCATGAATGTTTGTAATGGGCTTCTGCACTGATGCCAGAGAGAGAGCGAGTGTGTATTTAGGTCGGTGTCAGAGTTTTTTGTTTCAAATGATGCAGATTGTGGAATCCATGAGCTTCACACATAAACAGACTCATTAAAGACGCCGTCTGGTAATGAAGTGAAAGGGTCTCACGCTGGTGTCAGTGTAAACACGACATTCTTGCACAACATTAGCAGGAGTCTGAAAAAGACTTTCCAGATAAATTACTTTTACAGCTTTCTGTTGTTTAGATCGTAAACAATACTTTAGTAACTCTGTGTAAGTTGCATGTGCTAAAGCAGACATATTCCCTTAAAACATTTTCCCTCTGTATCTGTATTAAAAAAAGTATGAATACCCTTTAATTTAAAACTTCTTTTTTTGCTCAATGCATTTCTTTTACAAATCTTTCAAAAAAAGGTTTAAGCTTTAGCTATGATCACTGTACTTGTTTTTGTGGATTATGTATACCAGTCAATTTAGTAATCTACTGCTTTGAGAGGAATTATATATTTAAATGATCATATTTTGTATGCATATATTTACGTGTATTTGTATTGAAAAAAAACACTGAGATTGAGTTCAGAACAGGAGAAAAAGAGGTTTTGGTTTAGTTTCATTTAGAAGAGGTGTTAAGTGTCCCCTTCAAAATCCATGTCTCATATCTTTTTACAAATTCAATACAAATGATTGAGGGAGAGGAAGGTTTAGTGTGTGTGGAGGAGAAAGAGAAAAATAAAAAATTGAGAGAGAGGGTTTGGCCAAATGTTGATACCAGAAAAATCTGTTTCAGACCAGCACTACTGAACACCAAATTGAGAATAAACGAAATTAAAAAAGAAAGTACAAATTCATATTTGCACCATTGGGAAATAGAAAGTAAAAAACAAATGAAGGGCCCTGAGGGCCCTAAAGAGTAAATACAATCTGGAAGATTATACACTGTTAGAGACACAAAGAGGACACAAATCTCGACGTATAAAATATTTATACTTGACCTAGTATTGTATCGCCACATTATTTGTTATTGTGACATTGTCTTTTTCTTCACAACTTGTTTTATGCTTTCTTTGGTTTCATAGCAACTCAACAGAATGAAGTGCTTTAAATCAGGTGCTCAGAATTCACACTTCATATTGTAAATTGAGTGAGAGAGGTTTGGTGTGTGTGGAGGAGAGAGAGGGAGTGAGAGAGGTTTGGTATGTGTGGAGAGAGAGAGGGAGTGAGAGAGGTTTGGTGTGTGTGGAGGAGAGAGAGGGAGTGAGAAAGGTTTGGTGTGTGTGGAGGAGAGAGGGGGACTGAGAGAGGTTTGGTGTGTGTCGAGGAGAGAGAGGGAGTGAGAGAGGTTTGTTGTGTGTGGAGGAGAGAGAGGGAGTGAGAGAGGTTTGGTGTGTGTGGAGAGAGAGAGTATGTGTGGAGGAGAGAGAAGGGGTGAGAGAGGTTTGGTGTGTATGGAGAGAGAGAGGGAGTGAGAGAGGTTTGGTGTGTGTGGAGGAGAGAGAGTAAGTGTGGAGGAGAGAGAGGGAGAAAGAGAGGTTTGGTGAGTGTGGAGAGAGAGAGAGTATGTGAGAGAGTAGATTTTTACTTATAGACTTACTTAATTTTATTCTATCTTATTTTTTATCTTAATCTGTATTTCTGCATGTTTGTATTTAATTTTGTGCTTTGGCAATGTACATTTTCTTTTATCATGGCAATAAAGCTCCTTTGAATCTTGAATGTGTGGAGGAGAGAGAGGGAGTGAGAGAGCTTTGGTCTGTGTGGAGGAGAGAGAGTATGTGTGGAGGAGAGAGAGGGAGTGAGAGAGGTTTGGTGTGTGTGGAGGAGAGAGAGTATGTGTGGAGGAGAGAGAGGGAGTGAGAGAGGTTTGGTGTGTGTGGAGGAGAGAGAGTATGTGTGGAGGAGAGAGAGGGAGTGAGAGAGGTTTGGTGTGTGTGGAGGAGAGAGAGAGAGGGAGTGAGAGAGGTTTGGTGTGTGTGGAGGAGAGAGAGAGAGGGAGTGAGAGAGGTTTGGTGTGTGTCGAGGAGAGAGAGGGAGTGAGAGAGGTTTGGTGTGTGTGGAGGAGAGAGAGTATGTGTGGAGGAGAGAGAGGGAGTGAGAGAGGTTTGGTGTGTGTGGAGGAGAGAGAGGGAGTGAGAGAGGTTTGGTGTGTGTGGAGGAGAGAGAGTATGTGTGGAGGAGAGAGAGGGAGTGAGAGAGGTTTGGTGTGTGTGGAGGAGAGAGAGGGAGTGAGAGAGGTTTGGTGTGTGTCGAGGAGAGAGAGGGAGTGAGAGAGGTTTGGTGTGTGTCGAGGAGAGAGAGGGAGTGAGAGAGGTTTAGTATGTGTGGAGGAGAGAGAGGGAGTGAGAGAGGTTTGGTGTGTGTCGAGGAGAGAGAGGGAGTGAGAGAGGTTTAGTATGTGTGGAGGAGAGAGAGGGAGTGAGAGAGGTTTGGTGTGTGTGGAGGAGAGAGAGGGAGTGAGAGAGGTTTGGTGTGTGTGTGGAGGAGAGAGAGTTGTGTGTGTATATGTGGAGGAGGGGGTAGTTGAGTAAAGTGTCTCGGGTTCGGGAGCGCAGCTCGTCCGCTGGTATTTCAGGAATGTGTTGATCATGGCGGCCGCTGTGAAGCCCGTGAAGAGCGGACTGCTCGAGCTCCGCGTTACCGTCGACCACTGGATCCGCGTCCTCGCCACCCTAACCGGAGACTCGTTCACGGTGAGCCCCGGAGAACACAGCGATGAGTCCGCGAACAGCGGCAGTCCCGCGGCCGGCGGGGCGTTGAACGGGGATCCGGCGAACCTCAGCGCCTCCCCGGTACCGGAGACCATCACTAACGTCAAAAGAACCGTGAGAGTCACCAAACAAGATGTCGGAGGGCTCGGAATAAGCATTAAAGGTAAAAGAATAAAGTTTGCTACAGTGTAACAATGTGAACTTTAGAACTTTGTAACTTTTTGTTTGGTAAAGTGATACTTTGTAATGGCGCAGACGCGGTAAAGCACGCTAAAGAATGTCATCATCTATTGTTTCTTTTAAAGAGAAAACGTTTTTTTGTAAACGGTACATAATAATAAAATTCGATGTTTTCTTTGCTTATTAAAAACTGGTGCATTTGCACTGGTACAAATCTTGGTGCATTCGTATCTTGATAAGTTCTTCGATAACATCAATCACTGTGTAAATTCTCTAGGGTACATACATTTATCGTTCCCTTCCACGGTATTTATCATGATGATACATTTAGGACTGATTAATATCACTTAACCATTACTTAACAACTGTGTTTTGTAAGTGATATTTTGTGCTTTGAATTGTTTTCCAGGAATAGTTACAGTTTATAACTTCTCGAGCACATTTCTTAAGGTCTTTTTAGTATGAAGTCATGCATTTGAACACTATGTGAGCTATAGAAGATTTCTGCTTATCCATTGACAGCTGTCACACAAACAGCTGTCAAAATAAGTGTCAATATCTGAGACATCAGTGTAAGCTGTAAAACAAGACAGAAATGTCATTTTTAAGGTCATTTATGGCAATGGTTTATTCAGGCGTCCTCAAGCACTGTCCTAAATCTGGACATTCTCTCATATCTGTTACACGTAAGTAGTGAGAGGATTTGTTTAGATACAAACTCATACATGGACACGGATGCATGCATGTGTGAAATGACGTCTGCAGAAACTCAAAAGTGTTTTTTTACATGGTGATTTTGAAACTTGAAAGTTTCTTATGTTCATGTCCTCTGTTTGTGATAATGTGCATTTTGTGATGTACCGAATGTAAATGCTTGCGCGTGTGTGTGTTCCGGGGGAGGGCGTTTGCACCCCAGTGCAAACAGCTGACCAGTGAATTACCCATCATGCTTAGCCTGTCACTGGCTTAAGATGAAAGCTGTGAACGAGAGCAGAGGGAAGAGTTTCAGTGCTGTTTATTTTGGGGAACGAGAAAGAGAGCGATGACCTTGCTCTTAGTCCGAAGTGCAGTTAGCTGTCTATATTTACTGTGGTGCGAGTCTTCGGGCCTGTAGCTCTGTCACTTGTGGACAACATTAGAAAAAACTCTTTATAATCCCTCTGTTCTGTGTTTGTCTACTGTTTTCGATTTATTTGCTCCGATTTTCCGTTGTGTATGCAATAGGTTGTCTCTTGGTAACTAAGTTGAATGTAATGTTTACCAAAGAAATTTTGGCTCAAATAGGAAAACTAAATGAGCTTTAGTGTTCAGGGTTTTGAAGCGACCGAAATAGGCTGTGTGATTTAGGCTACTGGTTATTATGGTCAGACTAGATCAATGGCAGATGTGCTGAGCAAGAACTGTTACACAGCAGAGTGTTTCTATGGAAAATACGACACACTGTGATGTATTTGCAGATGAATGATGCAATCGCTGGAAGGTCGACGCATTTTAGTGTTTGTGCGGGACGTCCTGGCAGGACTGCGGAGTAAGAAATGATTGATTGATAATGTGCCGAGACTCAAACAGAGGCACAGAAATTCCCAACAGAATCTGGCAGGAGTCGACCACCCACCCTCATGTGTGTCACACATGTGTCTTTAAAAGTCAAAAGATCACTGAAAGAAGCTTAAGGGTAATTAGGGCAAGACCACTTCAGACATGTCCCGATCCAACTTACTCTTTCAATAAAATAGGTCCGATGATGTCACGTGAAAACATTTGCATGTTGGGGGTCTATCACTGTAAAATTTCTATTTATGGTAAAAACCAGATAACTTAAGAAAAACAGTAAGCATGTTCATCTTGACAGTTCAAGACATTGAAAAGTACATTGTGGATTTGTATATTATACAATTCCTAATCCTTTATTTCATAAACTTATTTATATGATGTTTAACTGTTGATAAAAATCAAGTTTGTACCTTAAACAGTTTAACGCAGGTGGTAAAATGGACACGATGATGTCACAAAGTTCTGTTAATACTTATATAATAGAGGTGATGTACAGTTTAATACATACAAATACAAAACACCATCATGTGACATCACAATAATACATTCAACGTATATAATAAATAAAATAAAATATACTTTACACTGTAATGTACATAATTGGTATCAAATGTAAGAGTAACATAATTATATAAATCTGAATATCATTGAATATGAAGTTAAATGTCCTTTAACTGTAACCTTCATGTTATTTCATGTATATGTTATGAACACAGAGAAAGATATTTGGAATGTTAGCGATTTTCAACTCTTTGACATCATTGACAGCCATACTAGGAAAAATTAAATGGTGGTCAAAGAAGCCCCAGAAGTGTTTGTATTCCTAAATTCTTCAAAATATCTCACTTTGTGTTCAAAAGAACAAAAAATATGCAATATTTGAATTCCTATTATGGTATTGGATGATGTCACAGAATTGAAAATTGCTTCAAAAATCTTTCTTGTTTGACAGAACAAATACTTTTAAATGGGTTTGAAACAACCTGAGGGTATTTCTGGTGAATTGTCCCTTCAAGTTAATTTAAGGTAGATTGGTTTTTTAATTTACTGTAAAAGTGCATCTTGCCGTTTTTCAATGTAAACTATATGATAATTCATACTTTTACTTTCAAAACCCATATATTTGACATTTAACAAGAAAACATCTTTCAGTTCTTTACTTTATATATTGCTGTTGTCCTTCTGAAACCTTGTATCTCCACATTTGTGATTGAATTTTTTTGTTGCCATAAATCAATAATATTGGTCAGTGTCACCCTGTGTATTTGTCATTGGGCTTACAAATATCTACCTAATAAAAGTATTAAAAAGTGCATGTCTACTAGGCCTCTAGATCATTTTAATAAATACTCTGTTTTTTCCATTTCTTGGAAAAGAGGAAATTTGGACATAAGAGGTTTCAAAAGGACAGCGCCGAATATGTGTTTTACACTTAACCAGGCAATCAGGTTTTTACTGTTGCATTTTGACAATAATTAACGTTAACATGACTTTTTTTACAATGTTCTTTTTTGTTCATATAAGTCCTGCATGTTTGATTATAAGGACATTTTTGTTCATTTATGATAAATGTCCAATGTCAAGCAAAACCACAACCACTGGAGAATTACTGCCTTGCATCGATATAAAACTCTAACCGGGGTCCACGTATAAATGTTTTATGGGATAGTCAAGACGCCCATTTCACATACCCTTGAACTTCCCGATATAAGAGTAACAGCATAAGAACCCTTGAGGCCTACATTATACCAACTGCCTAATTTTCATTGAAAATGTCATTTAGACGCTTCTCTCCTCCAGAACACCAGTGAACGTTCATTCACTGAAGATATATGAGTGCTGGTCTGTCATTTTGGAGCACACGCCAACTCAAGGATGTAGGCGATGAAATTGTGATGGTTTTATAGCCCATGAATCTACCCAAAAAAACTAACTTACGTGGACATCATAGGAGTAGTTATGATTTATTAAGTCCTAGTAAAAATTCAAAATAAAAACTCCTATTATTTCACGAAACATTGCAGCGTTTATTTTAAATAGCTACTGGGTCAGTTTCTTCTTAAAATTGATGTGTGTGGCCTCATAATTTTCAGTTAAAATCTGAAAACGCACTTCTGTCAGGTAGGTACTATCCATCATAAATGACATAAGTTGGACGGCTTGGGCGGAGCATCATTAAACTCCTCCCCTTCAACTGTCAGTTCGCTATCAGTTCCATTACAAAATGCAAAGGCTGATTTCATACTTCCAATCAAATCGCAGTGAAAAAAACAATCCACGCCCAGATTTTTCCTAAATCGAAATTCCGTTTTACTCGGAAATGCGTCAGAATACAGAAGGAAAGACGATCGCAACTTCAAGTTCACTGGGACACTTAAATTAACCGGGTTAACAACTCTGATTTAGGTAATCACTAATGAGAATAAAAGTACAGGAAATAAGGTACATGTTTAAAATGGTCCAATGAACTTTGATGCAACCTCCTTTGCTGACTGTTTACTAATAAGACAAATTGTAGCTGAATATAAATTTGGTTTTAATAAATGTTAGAAGTTAGTTTTAAAAATACTTTCGTTGAGCATATACTTCACTTTTGTTACAATGGTAGACATCTCAGATAGAACAAGCAGCACTTCAAGAACATTCTTTTTCTTGTCCAGAAAGAATCTGTGTGTCATCTTCCATAGTCTCCTTGGTCTCGATAGCCATTTTAAGTTTCTGCCAGAAGACTTTTGTATCTGTTCCTGGTTTGGGCCACTGCAGATAGCTTCGCTTCTTAACCAGTTTCCGCATTCTGTAATACGGGGAGAGCTGGTGTATGGGTATATCCTCAAGGAAAACCAGAATCAAAACGTCTTTCTGTTCGTCAAAGAGCCTGAAGCTGGCCACCTGTATTTCATTTGAGCACCAAACGCTTTTCAGATAGTTCTGCGTGATCAGGCAGATGGTTTTGCGGCTGTTATATATTCCGTCTACGATGTTGTCGATGATGGCCTTGCCCGGCTGGAAATCTCTGTGATGGATACACAGTTTCATGCCGTGTTGACCCTCTAGGTTTGGTACAAGCTCTTCCATAACCCAAGGCTCTTCCCGGACGTTGTAGGAAATGAAGGCGTCGTATCTGAACTCATGATTTTTGTTTCCCCTCCTCTTTCTGTCATTGAGAAATGCTAAGAAAAGGTAATACGCATAGACCACCTGCCATCTTAGGAAGTGATAGATGAATGAAATAATCATAGTGACGATGATGGCAGTAGAACTGTAGACAAAGCAGACAAAGTCATAATGTACGTTGCATGATTCTGTGTCAAATGTGGCCAGACTTGATCCGCTTAAAGAAGGAGGGTAACGGCATTTGTACATGTTAAGGTAAGGCACCTGAGTGTCATTGTTCATAATGGCCCAGTCGACGAACCAGGCGTTACTACAGTCACACGTGAAACTGTTGGAGTGTAAATCCAGAATCTTTAAATGAGGAAGGGACTGGATCACAGTTTGGTTTATCAGCTGAAGGTCGTTGATGTTGGCACGTAGATTTCTAAGATTGGTGAGATTTGCTTCCAAAAAGAAGTCCAGCGTCTGAAGGTGAGCTCTGACTAGTGTAAGTTTCTCTAGTCCGGGTATTGGATGAAAAACCATGGCCGTCAAGGCATGTCTGTCTGCAAAATTATTGCTGGACAAATCTAAGATAACAAGATTGGGAGTGTGACTAAACGTGTCAACATGCAAATGCTCCATATTCAGATTACCGGCGTAAAAGGCTTGCAAATGTTTTAGGCCTTTCAGGAAATTTGAAGGCATGTATCGTAACCCTCGACGCTGACTGTTTATCGCCAACACTTTCAGTTCGGTCAAAGTGGCAAAGGGAGGATGTTGTAGCTCTTCGTGACTTTCGTACGACAAATAATTACAGCTCATGTGCAGATTCCGAAGGCTGGGTGTACTTGAGAAGATTGTGTGGTTTCTTAGTTTTCTTTCTGTGATTTTGTTTGATGATAAATTAAGCTCTGTTAAATTTGTCATTCCTGCGAAGCCGTAGGACTTAATGTCTAATATTTGATTGTCTTCGAGTTCTAAGACCATAAGGGACCGTAGACCTTTAAACGAGTTGTTTTGGATGACGCTTAATTTGTTGGACTTCAAATTCAGGTGCTTAAGATTTTGGGGGCCGTTTGTGAAGGCGTAACCGACCGTTAACAGGCTGTTAGTGCTCAAATCGAGTTCATATAGATTTTCTAAATGTTTGAATATACATGCCTTTATTGTCGTAATTCTGTTAGAATGCAGGTAGAGTGTCCTTAACTCTGTTAGATTTGCAAAATCCGAGCAGTCGAGATTTTCCATGTGGTTTAGATGAAGGTCGAGTAACTGTAACTTGGGAAGGTCCTGAAGAGTTCCGTTCAACTCCGTCAACTTGTTCTTTTGTATACGCAACACTGTCAAGTTATTCAGATCTTTGAAGGTTGATTTATACATCCTTGATATTCTGTTGTTTCTTAGGTGTAACTCATTCAGGATTGTACAAGGACTGAACGTTTCGTCAGTTAGTACAGACAGATCGTTATCCTCAAAGGCAAGACCCCTTAAAGGCGTAGAACACGCCACTGGTAAAATTCTGCGGACTTTAAATCCCTTCAAATCATTTAGTCTCATCCACATAACAGATGAGAAACTCTGTATTATGTGAGCCAGTTGTTTCTCCGAAATATTACTCTTACTAAGATTGAGGGTCTTGACGGAGTTTAGGAACATCTTGTCTGAAACCGTCCAATCCACAGATCCTTTGTAGAAACAGCGTGACAAGTTCAAGTACTCAAGAGCAGGGAAGATGTTTTCTGTTATCTTGAACACTATCAATGGATTCAGTGATAAATCCAACAGTTTTAATGCGGGGAGTGCGGATGGGAAGTCACTTGAGTTGAGTACTGCAAAGCCGTTCTTTCCCAAGTATAGATGCTCTAAAGTGAGTACTTGAAGGACGCCGTGGAGTCTGGAAATGTGCTGCAAGCGATTACTAGTGAGGTTGACACACCTCAGATTGGAAAGAGTTACAAAAGACTGGTTTTCGATGGTCTCAATGTAGTTTGAGTCGAGCATTAAATGAGAAAGAGTGATGAGACCGCTAAGGAGACCGGCAGACACATTGTTTAGTTTGTTGTTGGACAAGTTGAGCTCTGTTAAGTTTCTCAAGCTACTAAAAGTGCTGCTTTCTATTTCAGATATCCTGTTGTGAGACATGTTCAATGTGATCAAATGTGTGAGGCTGATGAAATCACAATGAAGAATCTTGGAGATGGAATTGAAGGAAATGTCCAGATTGACGGTGTTGTTGGGTAGCGGTCTAGGGACCTCCCTGTAGCCCATCCTGTTGCACGTCACCTTGAGATTTCCAGAGTACTGGAAGGGGAAACCGATCGTGCAGTTGTTTAATGAAAATCCATGGGTTGGGTTGACGTGAGCACAACAGAGCAAAACCAGAAGATACGCAGAAACTTCCTCAAGTGTGACGCTTCCTAGAATGTGGTTTCGGTTAGACATCTTCTTTAATATAGAGGCGGAAGAGGAAGATTGTGGCTTTCACCGGGGCTCAGAATAACAACCGGTGAGAGACTTCCTTATTTTTTAGACTTGATGTGAAAAACTTATTCTTCCCCTGTAAGACAAACGCTTGAATTTAAAATGCTTGTTTATAACAGAATCTATAATGTTGTCTACTCTGCTAATCTATCAATTACGTAAGTGTGCAAATTATAGAAATGGCACTCTGAATAGTTGGCTTTACACAAACATTTTTTAATGTCTGAATTAACATCCGCACAATGTATTTTTTTATCGTTTGCTCATCTGCATTACGTCTCGGAAAAGTCTCCTCTCAGATGTCTTACAGATCTTTAAGATGTCTGTATGATGTTAATTATTTGGAATATTTGTAAAACTGCCTTTTCTAAGATGTAAACCAGATGGTTTCTTGATCTTGAGCAGACATCTTACTGACGTGTGCTATTTTGGAACTTTTGGTTGAATTAACCTCCAAATGGACCTAACCATGAGTTAAAACAACCAACATTGGTTAATTGAAATCGTTTGGTTTGTACATATTTTACACCGTCATGGGTTGAAGTTTACACATAAACATTCCGCTATACATATACTCTACATATACATTAATGTTTTTAATTTTTAAAGTTCTCTACTAACCAATTCGGGAATATACTTTATATTATATCATAGATTGAATTATAACGTCTTGCAATGAAATTGAGTATTAAGCATGTATGTTATAAACATTTGTAAAGCTCTGTACCTTGTTGCTCCATATTTTTTCGTTGCAGTCTTCAACAAATAATTGAAAGAGAGGTTTGCAGAAGAACTTGGATGAGTGGTCCGATTAGAGCATCTTGAAGCCTCTGATGCAGAAATGTGAAGGATTCACATCACACTTGCTGCTCGATTGTTACCCTCTTTTATCACATGACTGAACTGAGAAAAGCTAAAGAGGACATTCTGGACAAAAATAGGACGTTATATACATATGACATACCATCATTTAACTGTAGTTCTATTATAGTAAAACTGTACCATTTTTTTATTTGGATATCTATAGTTCCGGTAGAAACATCATGGTTAAACTATGACTATAGTTCATTTGTGGTTACTTTTTTAGCTACCAACAAACCACAAAGCTTTGCCTGCTGGGCCAGCATAGTCTACATGGTATTGCACATCTTAGTCCCTTATTGGACAATTCTCCCGGAAAAGCAGGCGGCATGGCCACATGAGAGTAGGAGAAGTAGCATACGCAGACATCACTTTCACTTGTGTGCAGGAGAGAGAGAGAGAGGATACGTTCGTAAAGTTCAGGTGTTTCTTTGTTCACTGCATTTGTGTGATGAATGTTATTTGAACGGTGGATATAACGATCGATTTGGAGATCGTTTAAAACTGATATATGGAGCCGTCCCAGCATGCTTTCGTTCAGTCTACAACTCCCCCCCCCCCCACACGCACCGTATGTTTTCGGAAACAATTGCGAAGCTGTATCTACCTTTTATACATGTGATCAAACTAAATACTTTTCGAAGATACGAAGTATGCAATACTACTCTATAGGCACTCAAGATTAATATGAGATTGCCAGAAACCCAGTGTGTTACGCCGGCTTTAAAAGTGTTTGTTTTCCAATGTTTTCCAGGTGGCAAGGAGAATAAGATGCCCATTCTCATCTCGAAGATCTTCAAAGGGCTTGCGGCTGACCAGACAGCCGCTCTGTACGTGGGAGATGCCATATTGTCCGTAAACGGCTATGACCTGAGAGAGGCGACCCATGATGAAGCTGTTCAGACGCTGAAGAAAACAGGCAAAGAGGTCATTCTGGAAGGTACACAGTCTCGCTCGCACCGTAGATGTCCTTTCACAAAATCATTAGCACTTTCATTTGGTCTATGTGTGTATGTTCTTGTGTATGTTGATGGAGAAGCATTAGCAGTGATAGCGGCAGGTAAACATTCACTTTTGTTGCAGCTTGAGTTGTTGAACGTCGAAGAACAATTCATTTATTTAGAGAATTTATTCTGCGTGTGACATGAAGCGTTGAAGCGACATTTATGGAGAGGAGCACATCAGGTTACAGCATAGTGTGTACGTGGCTCTGCGTAGGCTACAGAATCGCACTTAATCCTCTCTATGACGAGCTAGAAGTCTATGAAAGTATAAGAAACCTTTTCATATAAAACAATTGAAAGGCCACCGCTGCTGCTTCCTCTTTCAGTGCTGCTTCCCTTTATATACACATATACTGTGTGTCCCATATACGTATAATGTACATACAAATATTTATATCTGTTCAGGCAAGTGTTTGAGAAAGCGGGAAAGTGTCTCTATAATGTCTCAGTAATAGCTTTGGCTGGAGTCTGTAATGGAAGGAAGGCTATTGAAGTTTTGATGAGCCGGTGTTGTGTGTGATGAAATGCCATCATCAGCGTTTTATCTTCAGCCAGACAGTGATGCTGTGTGCATGTCCGACTGTGAGCGAGTTCAAGTATTTAAAAAGCATTTTGGTTAATATGGTTAAAAGAAGATTAATCTGATTAAGCTATAAAATATGAGCGAGCAATATAATATCAGTTCTTATCAATACATATCTATAATATAAATAATATACTGTATAAACTTCATTTCACCATGATCAAAATTGTGACTTTCGTCGATACGATCTCAATTCTTGCGTAGATGGAGAGATCTGGCGACAAAATTATCACACATCTTTAAAAGAGCAAAATCTAAGAGCATGTACATTCCTGTCATCCACAACACTACGGTTGGATGCGAATGACAAGATGTTTTGCACAACAGAGACATAATCATTTTTATTTTGCACAGACTGTGTATTGTATCCCGGAACCCTCACACAAACCTATCTGCATCTATTTTTACATTTTCACATGAACGTGTCTGCGTGTCTGTCTCTTATGCTTTTGGATTTTGTTGATGTTGACCTGGAAAAAGCTCGAGAGCATATTTGACATTAAAATTATGTAAAAAGGGGGGCACGGTGGCTTAGTGGTTAGCACGTTCGCCTCACACCTCCAGGGTTGGGGGTTCGATTCCCGCTTCCGACTTGTGTGTGTGGAGTTTGCATGTCATCCCCGTGCCTCGGGGGTTTCCTCCGGGTACTTCGGTTTCCTCCCCTGGTCCAAAGACATGCATGGTAGGTTGATTGGCATCTCTGGAAAAATTGTCCGTAGGGTGTGAGTGTGTGAGTGAATGAGTGAGTGTGTGTGCCCTGCGATGGGTTGGCACTCCATCCAGGGTGTATCCTGCCTTGATGCCCGATGACTCCTGAGATAGGCGCAGGCTCCCCGTGACCCGAGGTAGTTCGGATAAGCGGTAGAAAATGGAATGGAATGGAATTATGTAAAAAATGTAAGGGTATGATTCACTGCAAAAAATGACTTTCTTACTTAGTATTTTTGTCTTGTTTTCCAGTACAAATGTAAAAAAATTCTTCAATCAAGATCTAGAAGAGCAAAACGACCTCAGAAAATAAGTCTTGTTTTAAGAGAAAAAATATGAAATTTCAGTGAATTTGTACTTAAAACAATGGTGGTCAGAAAAATAATCTTGGATTAAAGTTGACCTTTTTCTTAGTCTCTAAATTCAAGATTATTTTTCTTACCCCCATTGGCAGATTTTATTGCTTGTTTTAAGAACAATTTTTAATATTTCAATTTAATATTTTTGTTCTAAAAACAAGACTTTTTTTCATGGGTTGTTTTGCTTGTTCTAAGCAAATATTGACTTCAATTTTCTATATCTTCTCTGAAATCAAGACTTATTTTCTTCGGTCGTTTTGCTCATCAAGAAAAGGTTTTGGAAAAGGTTTTGGAAAAGGTTTTGCAAGCGATTTGGTGCCTCGCTGCGATGGAACAAGCAGATGTCCCTCATTTTCAGACCGAAGATAACGGGAGGGGATGTAGACCTGGTGCAAAACTCTCTTAAACTTTTATAGACACAGTGTAATCTCACACGCTTCATACTCGTCTCCAAATCATGTTTTCGCTCTTAACAGAATTAAAATCATAACCACTTGGCGGAGTTTTATAGCCCTGTGTTTCTTACACAGTGAAGGTGGAATATTCACCCTACATGATGTTTCTCTCTGGACAGAGTGCAGATCATAAAAAATTCGATATCTGCCCCTTTTAAACTCTAGATCTTGAGTCTGGACACACGTTGATCTTCTTTATTTTTGACCTAATAAGCATTGATCTTTTTTCACAATGTCACTTTTCTCGGTGACGACATTACGTGCATTAGTTTGGCTTTGGTCCTGTGGGATTTCGGGGAGATTCTTGTGTAGGCGCTGAGCGACATTCCGGCCACGGCGTGCTTCAGGAGTCAACCATCTCCCACGGCAACTGGATGGCATGAGGCTCCGCTACTGGGAATTGTTGTCTTTGACGTGCCTCCCGAGTTTTGTGTTTGTCCGATGAGGCAGCGGGAGACATGACGGACATCCGTGCGGTCTGATCCTGGGCCTGGAAACGGCCAAGTGGACCAAACAAGCCAAAGAATCTGTAGCTCCGATCTCTACGGCCTGTCTCAAAGCTTTGTAAATGATGCAGAACCAGCTGGAATTCTCACACGTATATCAAGCAGTGACAGAACAGACAGTTTTATACGCACAGGAGAATTTATACTCTCCTTTCTTTAGGTTTTATGGTGTCTACAAACCATTGCTCTGTGCGGACAGAAACTAATCAGACCGTAGAGAGAACTGAAGGGAAAATGTGTTGCTCTTCAAAGCTTCTCAATGATGTTTTAGTTAAGTATTCGTGTAATCAATAGAGATCTCTCTGAACCTCCAAAATGTCTTTATTTCACCTCACGTCTGAGAAATGATTGAGATATTTAATAGGAGACACAAGCAAATGCCCCTATAGCGCCCCTGGTGGCATCACTGAGAATTCAACAGGATCTCCAAACGTCTGGTTTGGGTGGACTGAAATCATTCAGAGATGATGATGTTTTTTCCAGCTCTCGCTCTCATCAGAAGAGCAGCAATTTCCTCCCTGTTTCCATCCGTCTCGTTTCCTTCCTACTCACAACATCACTCTTCAAAGTCAACATGACACACTTTATGTATTCGTGACTAAAATAAGAATGTTCGTTTAGAAGTAAACTGTGTATTTATTTTATCTTTCATTTCTATCTCCAAAACAGCAGCAAGATTTAAAGGAAAGCAAAACTTTTGCCTCCAAAAAAGGAGACGAATCTTGTCTGTATCTGTATCTCACGTCACACGTGTCCTGTAGAATAACAGAGAAGATCTTGATCTCAGTTCATCTCATATTGATTCTTCTGTCAAGTCTCGTGAGCTCTAAATGAGCAATCTCTGAGCTGTAACGCGTCTGGGAAATGCATATTGCACAGCGATTTTAATTCCACAAAGACCATTTAGTTTCAGACCTGAAGAGCTTTTCTGTTGACAGAATCCTCACCTCTATAAATAGTTTCTGAAATCCTCTCATCTGAACGTCTGATGGGGAAGTGTTGTTTTCTGTGATTAATGTTTGCTTGTAAATACAGCAATTATGAGAATACTGTGTGTGTGTCTGCATGAACCGGTCTAAACCAGTCTAAGCCAGCAGCCTGTGGTCCCAACGATGTAAATTGGTTGTTGAACAAATTAAATGATAAATCAACTGCTTATTAAATTTCAAAATCAGATAACTCAGTTTTTTTAAATGACCAAAAAGTATGTTTTTCATTTCAATATCAATCAAACTTCAGCTGGGTTATTTTGACAAAGTAGCAAAAACTCATACAACACAGCTAACCAACACAGTAAAACACAATAAAAACATGGTAACACATCTTTTAGTTTTTGAGGGAAAAAATGCGGTTATCTGTTCATTTGAAAATGTTCATCATATCGAGCCTCCACATTAAACTGGAACAGAAGGAAGTATTTCAACAGCAAAATGACAGACCTCACGTCTAAACCACAAGTGTACAGTATATATATATAGATGTGCTGACCGTGCGTGTGTGTGTGTGTGGCCAGCAGGTGAACGTTTGACAAATTCGGACACACACACGTGAAATGTGTGAAAATACAGTACACTATGTGTTTGTGAGAGTTTAAATAGATTTGCATGCATTCACTGTACTACAAATGTATTTATAGAAAGAGAGAGAGAGAGAGAGAGAGAGAGAGAGAGACCAGCTGATGTATGTCTGAGAGTTGTTGAGCTGAGGAACCCCCTTTAACTCTATATCACTCGCTCAAGAGAGAGAGACTGGGGTGTGTTTCAATGAAACTCTATCTTCCCCCCATAGTGGCGTCTTCTATTTATAGCCATGATGTGTGTTCTTATGTGTGTGTGGGTTTATAATGTCTGTCTGTCTGGTATATTATAGTGTCTAGTTGAAAATGTGTACGTTTATGTATCAGCAGAACATCACACAGCCACGGAAAAATGAAGAAACTTTACCTAAATGTTCAATTAAACAACTAAATGTTGTTTCTCTTTGCATTCTTTTGCAGAAAAGAGTTTAGATTCGATTAACTCAAAGGGATGCTTCAACCAAAATTCCATTTTCTATGATTTAGTAAAGCGATGTAGTAATAGAAAAACAATAAGATGTTAACATTTAATTTCATTATTAAGACATAAAAATCAGTATGTTTGAATGTCTTTAATTTAATTTTTATAATTTTATCTCTCTGTAGTTAAGTACATTAAGGAGATGTCAGCGTTTTTTAAAGGCGGATCCACATCTGGACCTCCCGTGCTGGATTCTCCACCAGCGACCCCTCAGAGACAGGCAGACCCCGCTCTTAAAGAGACCCGGACCATCCCGCTCAGAATGTGTTACGTCACACGCAAACAGTGTCCACCGGACACGGAGGACAGGTAAACACACACTCACACAAACACACAAAGACGTCATGAACACATACAGATAAACATATGATCTCTCTGTCTCTCTTTAGGTATTTTGAGGTGGTGTCATCAGACAGAAAGAAGTTTGTGTTCTTAAGAGCTAAAGATCACGCCATGGGTCAGGCCTGGTACAACGCCATCCAGAGCGCAAGTTCAGCGTTACTGTCCGGCGCTAAAGCCGAGCTGACAGCACTGCAGCCCGGCCTGGACGTTAAACACATCGGCTGGATCATCGAGCAGGTGGCGGATACACAGACGGACACAATCAATAGAAACACATTCTGTGATGTTAATGACCGCGTGTGTTTTGTTAGGGTTCAGAGCGGCCCATACTGGCGGTGTTGACGGACCGAGATCTCCTGCTTTACGGATCTCTGCCAGACAACAGAGAAACACTCAACAATCCTGACAAGAGCTATCCTTTAATAACCACCAGGTACACAAACACACTCACACATAGACATGAAAACAATCAAATCTCTTCTGTTGTGCCTGTTTACTAATATAAGGGAAAAAAATGATTAGTGTTGTCAAATAATACAATAATAATAACTTACAATAATAATTGTAATTAATCGCTTACAAAGTAAATGTTGTGTTTATACGTGTGGTGTGTTTATAAATGCACAGACGCACATGTGTGTATATATGAAGCGTTTGTTTCCAAACTTAGATAACTACATTTTTGATGACTTTAATTTTTCAACAATCATGTTTTATTGTTTTTTTTTTATTGTGTCAGATTACTGTATTTTTTTAGTTATTATGGCTTAAATCATAAACAAACCAACTGCAGTTTGATTAATATGAACTGGAAAAAACATTTTTTTTGAAACATTTTAAAAACGGCGGTGTCTGATTTTGAAAACTCTTTAAGTAAATGTACATGTAATACAAAGAAAAATTGAGAGACCACGAATCATCATTTCTAGATTAACATTTCTGTAAAATGTCAACACAATCAGACCTCACGAGCAGTGTTGGGTGTAACTAGTTACTAAGTAATGAGTTACTGTGATTGAATTACTTTTCCCTTAGAAAGTAAAGTAAGGGATTACTTTTTATGTAATTATATTGCAGTTACTTCTGATGAAACTGAATTAAATACTGTGTAATGTATACAATAGTGGAATTTCAGTAGAGTTCAAAATCTAACCTTAAGATGTATGCATTAATGCATTATTATCACATTTCTAATACAAGTCAGTAAATAATACTACTTTATGTAGTTTTATATGATATATTTGAATGAATTAAGAGTCGCTTTATGTGTATCCTGGACTCAATTAACTAATCAAGGTTGATGTAGGATATACAAAGTAATTAGTAATAAGTATTTAAATACTTTTTGGAGAGAGTCATTTGTATAGTAATATAGTTACTCTACTGAATATGTCATTAGTAACTAGTAGAGTGATTTACCCAACACTACTCAGGAGTGACATAAAGTCATCCAACAGCAATGTAAAGACACAAAAACAATATGTTTTACTTTTCCTAAAAACATGTAGAAATATGAGCGTTGTATTGCTTAAGTTAAAAGTGAATCTGAACTTGTTTTCTTCACAGTATCCTAGGTGTGAGAAATATAGATTATCTTTTCTGTATTTTTTTATCCTGTTTCTCCAGTTTTCATTTTCTGCGGATAAATGCAAATAGAAACAACATTTTTATTTGAAGTTTAGGGGTAGTGGTTCACAGAATAAAGCAAAAAAGATAATTTTAACTAAACGTGTACCTAGAAATTTCAGAAAACACTCTGAAACATATAAAACACAGATGTTTACAAGATGCTTAAAGAGTGTCCCACGAGCTTTAATCTGTGAAAAAATAAAAAATGATCAAATAATGCGAGGACAGCTGGAAAGAAAGACAATAATCCTGATAGGCGGTTGACTGTTCATCTTCACGGATGGTCACTACGCCGAACCAGTGCGCACTGACCAATAAGAGGACACTTTACTTGTGCTTTCAAATTCTGGTCCGTTTAGAAACATAAAATACGACATTGTAACAATTTCACGAGACAAAGCGAATAGTGTACAGGACGCCTGTAAGATCTTTGTGTTTGTGGTTTTCAGACTTGTTCATTCTGGACCCGGTAAAAGTTCATCTCTGCACGACTCTGAGTTGACGTTCGGCCTGCGGTTGGGCACTAAACAGGGTGTAGAGACTCATCTGTTCCGAGTGGACGCGGCCAAAGATCTCTCAAACTGGACACATCTGCTGGTGGACGGCTGTCACAGCGCCGCTGAACTCGTACAAGAAGTCACTACAGGTTACACATGTTATATAACTGTGACTCTAGAAACAGCTCTTGGGTGTGTATGGACTTACATCGCCCTCTTTTGGTGAAATGATGCAATGCACCATCACAAGAGGGAGCAGGTTCCAGATGTTGATTATTCAGATATTGTTAAGGACAGGTGTGTACGTTAATGTGTGTGTGTGTGTGTTGTAGCCTGTAGCTGGAACGGGAAGGCGTGTTTGTTGAGTGTTCACATAGACAAAGGCTTCTCATTGTTTACGGAGGAGTCTGGCGTCCGCAAGAACGTTGTCTTCCAGCAGCCGTTCGAGCGTCTCCGCATGTCTTCAGACGACGGCGTCAGGATGATGTTCCTGGACTTTGGAGGCCCAGACGCCGAGATCGTGAGACATTTTCACGTCTTCTTGTCTTGGTTTTCCTGTTAACGAACTGAATTTTAGCGCAAGTGGTTTTGTGCGAATCTGGATTTACGTCTGTTAATACGAGGCTGTGATCTTTTCGTCTGTTAATACGAGGCTGTGATCTTCTTTCTGTTCTTGTTGTTCTCAGCAATTGGACCTTCACTCGTGTCCCAAAACCATCGTCTTCATCATCCACTCCTTCCTCTCGGCCAAGGTCAAGCGGCTAGGGCTGTTGGCATGACGACCAGCATCCGGTGAGCCCACCTCCGCGGGTCAAGTGGACGGAGGACCAGTGAACATCAAGCCAAACGTTCAGCATAGACTGTCAGGCGTCAGCATTCAGCTCCTGAAGGCCAAAACAAGCTTACAAACCTGAAGCCATTCAACAATCCTCTCTCTCTCTCTTTTTACTGGTTTGGCTTTATCATCGTTCATTTGTTACGAATAGCAAAAATAGGGAGCTCACTAGTGTTGGAAACAGAGCCCTTATGTGTTTATTTGACAGAAGTGAACAGCTGATCTCATCATTAAAGGGCTTTCGGCCGCTGTGATAATCAAAAACTCAAACATTCAGCTTTCTACACTGAGATTGATTTCTTTGGAATTTACTTCTTTTAAAAGCAAGACATGAACCAGCAGAACAAACTAAATTGTTGGTACCGCGGTATATTGAATGTTTCAGATGAATCTTTGATATATACCGCGTTACTTTAAACTACATGAAAGAAAACCATGTGTCTAAAAACTATGGGAGTGCTGCTTTTTGTCGTATTCATCTTAATGGTGCAAATCAAATTTACATTAGATTATATTTGAGAAAACTTTGCTTCTGTTTTAATCTGTGGATGTTACACTGACCCCTGCTGCCCGGTATGCGTTACTACACTACAACTGAGATGTTTGGAATAGCATACCAGCATACCAATCTTACTATTTCTGTAGTGTGCTGTTATTTTGTGAGCGCACTACAGTGTATGGGGGATTTTGATATGACCTACTTGTCAAAAGAGTGTAACAAAAAAAATGTTATCCCACAATGCAGTGCGCTTCCATTTCCAGTACGCTAAAGAAACTGAAATATCTTCTTTTACCAGGACACACGTTTAGATCAAATTTATAAAATAATATTAAGATTATTTTTCATTTGGTCCGCCCTGAGACAAGGCTTGTGAACTGAAATGAAGTTTAAAGATGTAAGTTTGTGTAATGCCTTCTGTTTCTCATACTGTTAGAAGTGGTTTGCTAGTATTCTGTTCTGAACATCCGAAAATTAGAGATGCACCGATATATCGGCCAATAATCCATTTCGGACGATAAAAGCGATTTTCATACTATTACAAACCTATTTGACGTTTAATAATGATGAATATCAGAAAGTAAAAAAATATTAATTTAACCTTTAGAATTTAGTTAATGCGAGTTAATAATACTTAATTATTATATTAATATTATTGGGTATCTCTCTGAATAATCAACTGTCAGTATTGGTGGAGAAATGTGTGTCCACCGCGGACGTCCTCTTGTTTCAAACCATGTTGTTTGAGTTCTGCCTTCTGCATTTTTCCCCTCACTTTATTGTACCGTAACATGTTTGTGTTGTCCACTTCAAAGAGGAACGTTTGGATGTCCCGACGTGAAGTGGAAAATCACCTCTCTGTGGCCTTTATAAACTCTACTGAATTTTAATATATGATTCAAACTATATTCAGTCTATGTTAGCTTAACAAGGAAAATCATATTATATATCCTTATTTAAACAGAAGAGTGCCTTCTAGGGTTGTTTGTATATAAAATTGCAATAAATCTACCTTGACTTTGCTCACAGATGTGGTTATTGTGTGACGGAAACACTGATTTTACAGCGGCGTGTTTTGATAATACTGCAAGCTAGACACTGGCAGAACAGATACACAATATATGTATATAAATAAAATACTATATTATATATACAATATAAAAATGTATACATAGCAGCGTATTAATAAATACGACTGAGTACATTATTTCTCAAATGTTGCTTCTTTTTAATTCTAGTGTACTATAGTATTTGCTTTAGTAAATTAATTGTAGTATAC